>NW_003852569.1:116575-124217 GCF_000181295.1 Otolemur garnettii
GGAGTGGAGCGGGACGGAGTGTTGCGGGACGGAGTGGAGCAGGACGGAGTGGAGCGGAACGGAGTGTTGCAGGACGGAGTGGAGCGGGATGGAGTGTTGCGGGACGGAGTGGAGCAGGATGGAATGCCTACACACACACCCACTCACACTGGTGCCTCTTACACACAGCACAGGTGACATTGTAGATCAGTGATAAATGGCAAAATGTGAGTGTATGGTTCTAGAAAAATTTGATATCCCTAGAGAAAAAAAAAATCTATACTTCTCAAAAATCAGTACTAGATAAATTTAAAACAAAATGTGAAGGAGAAAAAAAGAAGAAAACTTTTGTATGATTACAGAGAAGAAAACCTTCAGAAACTCTGAGAAAGGAAGGACTAATGAAGCTACTACCCAAAACAGCCCTATTTATAAAGGAAAAACAGATACAATAAATTTGACTTCATAAAAATTAAGAATTTATGTTCTTCAAAAGGAAATTTAATGATATTAAATAAATCAACTAGCCAGAATGTCAAAAGATATTTGCATTACATGTAACTAATAAAAGTCTGATACCATAATAAAGAAAACACACCTACTCACTATTACAAAAGAGAGACAACGTAACTGAAACACAAAGGATCTGAAATACATGTAACAAAAGAAGAGGTTCAAATAGGCAATGAAAAATTTATCAGCTTCATAATAATCAGAACAATGCAATTTAAAAAGAGAATAAGATATTCTAGAATGTAGGGGAATTCTGGGGTTCTGGCAATGTTTTATTTCTTACTTTGATTATGATATTATGTGTATTTTTTTTTTAATTTTGGGTTAGCAAAATTAAAACATTTTGCCAGTACCACTAGTGATGAAGATGTTTTCCCAAACATTGGTACATTTACTATGGAAACAGTCTGTTGTTATCTAGATAGTTGGAATTACACCTACTCAAATTCCTGGAGAAAAATGTTTCCAAATTATGTCCCAGAATTCATATATAAAAACGTTCATAGTATAATGAGAACTATTAGTCAATTATAGGAACAAACTAAATTCCCATCAATGATAGAATAGCTAAGTAAGTCTTGGGACAGTTATAAAATGTAACAGTATATTCAATAATGAAAATGAATAAAGTACAGATACACGCAACAGCAAGTTACCCTTATGAAACAAAGAGAAAAGCAATCATATAAAAATGTGACTCTTTGTTTACAAAACTTAAAAACTCAACTGGGATGCACACCTCACTCAGTGGCAAAAATATAATAAAAGCTTAAAGTCATAAAACTACTCTGGCAGGAGGTATCCCTTGGGGCACATAGGGGACTTCCGGGGTTCTGGCAGTGTTCTCTCTCTTTGATTGTGACATCATATATTTATTTTTAAATTGCATAAATATACTTTCTTTATTCTTCTGTATATATGACATGTTTCACAAGAAAAATGAGTATGTTAACAAATTAGGAAACAGAACAGCAAACAAATGAAATCTTAGCAGAATGTCTTAAAACTAGGTGTATAAAGTAAGGACATAAAGAAAGCCTCTTAACCAAGACAAAGAATCAAACATTTACAAGGTAAAGTAAATTTTTTTGAGACTTTGTTGCCCTTGGTAGAGTGCTGTAGCGTCACAGATCACAGCAACCTCCAACTCTTGGGCTTAAGCGATTCTCTTGCCTCAGCCTCCCAAGTAGCTGGGATTACAGGCACCTGCCACAAGGCTCAGCTATGTTGTTGTCGTCGTTGTTGTTGTCATTGTCATTGTTGTTTGGCAGGCCCGGGCTGGGTTCAAACCTGCCAGCTCTAGTATATGTGGCTGGTGCCCTAGCCGCTGAACCACAGGGACTGAGCCAGGTAAAGTAAATTTTAAAATCTCTTACAGTAAATCACATCACTGTGAGCCAATATGGCTCATTAAGATAGAAGGAGGTCAGGGGAAGTATGATTAATTTTATGTTAGCTTGACTGGGCTAGGGGTGCCTGGACATTTGGTCAAACATTCTTCTGGCTGTGCTTGTGAGGGTGATCAGGATGAGATTAACACTGAACAGGTAGACTGAGTGAGACAGGTTGCCCTCTGCAGTGTAAGTGGCCTCACGCCATCAACTGAAAAGGCTGTGTGAGAGGGTGCCCCTCTGCCTGATTGCCTTGAGCTGGACATTGGTCATCTCTGGTCTCAAACCAGAGCTGCACCACCAGCGCTTCCAGGGCTTCATTTGCCACCACAGATGGTGGGATTTCTCAGCCTTCATAATCACCTGAGCCAGTTACTAACCTCTGGAAACAAGTCCATGTCTTATCTGTCACTATATCTGCATCTACATCTAGATCTGTTAGTCCTGTTTCTTTGAAGACTCCTGATGGATGCAGGGGGAAACAGGTAAAATGAAACAGAAAAATTAAACGAGCAATATGCTGAAAAATAAGACGGGGAAATGAATACGCAGCTTACAGAAAAGGAAAATCATGCGACAAATAAATACATAAAAATCGACTCAAAATTACTATTACTACCATGAGAACTTCCAATTGTATTTGCAGTGACATAGAATTATCTATCACAGTGGCGATAGCTACAAAAAACTGCAAAGAATCCCAAGTGTGATTGAGAGGAATCAGAGGAGAAGGACATGGGCAGAGATGTCAGCTGGCGGCCATCGATCGCTCTCACCCAGACAGACAGGAAGCTTTATTTAGAGAACCCATACTCATTCCTGCTCTAAACTGAGTCTCTAATCTCCCCCAGGCACTTTTTAGCCTGGCTACAGGCTGCAGCTTCTCAATTCCCTAGTGGTGCTCTCACCTTGCTTCACAGCTACCTCTTGTAGGCACAAACATCCCCAAACATCCAGATAAACTGTGTCTTTGCCCTGAAACTCTGGCTGAGAAGCTGAGAAGACCAGGCTGCAAGGAGGGCTGGCCCCAGCCCTGGCCTGTGCAGCTTACTCTGCAGGAACATGATAGTGTATTTCTGACCATTCTTCTCCCCTACCTGGCCTGGGCTCTAGCAGTGATCCAGGTGCAGTCATGACAATGGGATGCAACCCAGACCTCAGGTCCACACTCTGAGCCTCCCTTAGTGGTGGGCTAGTCAGGGACAAGGCAGCTCCTTACTCCTGCAGCTATGTGTACATTGTCTGATATTTATTTAACAATTGTTAGAGGCCTCTCCAGTTGAGAGGCTGGAGCCTGGATGAAAGCAAGAACCAAGAAGATTCATCCTTCCTGGAGGGCAGTTGAGCAGCAATGAGCTGTTATTCAAACTTGCCCCAAAGGTTCAAATTCTCATGCAGAGCATTTCAAGGCAAAGGAAAGGAATTCTGTAAAATATGCTTTTTTATTTGAGATGACAAAGAATTTTCAAACTTTGTCATCAAGGCACACAGACAAAATAAAAATAACTTACAGTCATTATGAGAAGTTAAACCTACCAGGTTGTCCAAGGCCAGACATGCTCAGCAGTTTCTGGGCACCATAGGCTGACAGGACCCATATCCCCGAGCCTTGGGTGCACACAGGGGTTCCACTGAGAAGCTCTGGACCCTGGTAAGAGAGGGCTCTTAGTAAATGCCCCTGGAAGCTTCTTTTAGCTTGCTTCTTTCTCCGGCTCTTACTGAAGTGTCCTAAAAACCATACCACTTAGAAAACTGGGCTCTAAAGGATTTGAACACAATAGAAGGATTGACAGCAAGCAGGAAACTTGGTGAGCAGAGCACAGATCTTTACCATTGTGGTAGGTAAGGCAGGGAGGGCAGGTCAGGGCTCAGGACTGGACACTTGGGTCTTCAGAACAGACAAACACTAGAGTTCCTGTGAAGAAAGGAGAGGAAACAGGAGCAGCATTCCAGGGTCATAAGGATTTTTTCTGTGATGTTCAAGGTCAAGTCAGTAGCAGCCTCCAGAGTTCGGGCAGCAGCCGGAGGCCCCCTCCCCCCCCCCAAGGACTCACACTCACAGCACTCTGGGCTCTGGTGCTGGCGCCGATGGAAGAGTTGGGATCTGTGGTGACTCAGGCAGCAGCAGCTACCCCCAGAGCTGGAGCCACAGCAGGAAGAGACAGGAGAGGGACATGGGGCTGGGCACTGAGTAGGCACTTGGGAGGGCACCTAGGAGGGGCTGGCACTGCTACTGGTTTTGCTGGCAGGATGTATTTGTAGGACTTTTTCAACCAGAAAGTTAAAATAATCAAACTCTTTAACCAGATAAAACCAAAGATGGCAATTTTATCTCTTTTAAAATTAAATCCTATCATAGTGGTGAATGATATTTAGTGTATATGTGTATGTGTGTGTCAACACAGCAACTTAAATCTTTCCTGCTGAGCAATATCATGATTGAGAAATCAGGTGTAACACGAACCTTCTTCTTCTACCTTTCAGTAGAAAGCCAGTATTTTCTAAGTTTTGTGAGGTTGAATAAAGTGTTAACGCCCCAATAAAGCACCCATTCTATAAATATAAGGATAATTCACTGGCAAAATTGTGAGGCCCACACTTGTCCCAACCCAAGGCAACATATCCCAGGACTTCAGGTAGATTTAGTCCCCCTTCTCCTCATTACTGCACCGCATCAGAGACACACCCTCTACAGCCTCCCTCCATGTCCTCCCATGCCTCTGTCCGGCTTAGACCCTGCTGGCCTCCCACTCACCCTAGCCACACACAAGAGCACAGGCTGGGCCCTGGACCATCAGATCAGGTGAGGTGCTGGGCCTCGCTCACCTTTATAGGGCCCAGGCTTGGTTCTGGGAGGGGTAGGAGGTGGCTCTTGCACAACCAGACATATGGGGATCGTTCCTCATATTCCCCTGACTCTTGTCTCTGTAATCCAGGAAGGCCTTGAGAGGTCCCATGACTCCCCCCAATCTGGGGCTGTCATCTAAGGGAGCTTTATCCAGTAACACCCTCCTTTGGTTGGGCCCCCATGGAGCTGCCTGGGGGTTCTCAAGAAGCCAGTGCCCAGACAAAGGCTCAGGGAGCAAATTTAGAGAAAACCAGAGGCTCAGACCACAGCTTCCCTGAAGAAGTGTTTTATTCCAGTCTCTCCCCATCCCCAATAATGGCCTTTTAAGTCCTGCTTCCAAAGCTGAGCTTCTTTCTCTGGGGCATTGGATCAGAATGCATTTCCTTCCTAGGACACACTCTTTACATCCACTCCCTCCTGACTCCATGTCCCCATGAGCTCACAGGTCCCTGCTAACAGGGTCATTAAATGAACCTGGATGGTTTCCTTAGATTTGGTGGTGGTGATCAGAGTGACTAAGCTACCTCGCTTAAAAGTCAAATGGCCAACTATGTTACAAGCCATTTTTATTATAAGGCAATAGTCTCTCTCAAATTGGAATCAATAGAGCAGGGTTCTACTTACAGCTGTGTATTGAGCATCTTGGTGACATCAAAGACTTCATTTAGACAATATACATCCTCAATTACAAAACAGGCCTGTTAGAAACTTCCCCCCCTGAATTGAGAGCACTGGGTGGGGCTTGGCCCATGACAACACACAAGGAAGGCCTTTAATGCCTTAATACCAATTTTTAAAAAACCATGTAATGGGTTCGGGCACTTTGCTGAGGAAGTGTATGAGACAGAGAGATGGACAATACTGCTTCTGTCCTAGGAAATTTCAGTTAAACATATAAGTCAGCTGGTGAAAACTCCCTTAAAAATGAATGTAATTTGGTAGCTTATGCCTATAATCCTGGCATTCAGGGAGGCTGAGGTGGGAGGACTGCTTCAGCCCGGAAGTTTGAGACCAGCCTGAACAACATAACAAGACTCCATAACCACAAAGAATTTCTAAAAATTAGCCAGGCATGCTGGCATGCACCTGTAGCCCCAGCTAATTGGAAGGGTGATGCAGGAGGGTCACTTGAGCCTGCGAGTTTGAGGTTGCAGTGAGCTCTGATGATACTCCTGCATTCTAGCTGGGCAACAGAGGAAGATTCTGTCTCAAAAGTAAAACAAAACCCCAAATATAATATAGTCCCTTTGGGGTGTTTTTAAAATAATAAAATATTAACATTTTTAACTAAAAAGAGGGACAATAAATGGCAAGAGAAGCCATATCCTAAAAACAATTTGGTTAGGAAATTGTACATACTTCATCTATGTATCTTAGACAAGTAACTATTTGTGCCTCAATTTTCTATTTAATGATATGAGATGTGTAGTGTTATAAATAAAATAAAGAAGAGTATCTGCTAAAAAAATGAATGTAATTATGTCTTCAAGATTCTAAGCATAAGTATTTCTAGGCAAGAAGGTGATAAGAGTCAAATGGTTTGGTTAATTTTGTTGGTGAATAATAGGAGAGTAAGGAACTTAATACAATTTTGACTTAGGTACATTCAGCCATTAATCAACATATTTATTCCTTGATCAACAGTTACTATCTGGGTCCTCAGTGAGAAAGACAGGCCCTTCCTCAATGTACCCTTTGTCTAGAGTGTAAGAATGTCTGATCTTTAAGTTTCTATCTACTGAGAGATGCAAACTTCAGTTTTTTCCTCATCTGGTATCCAGGTATAGTCCCTATCCTTGAGAGTTTTCAGGTTGAGAGTGAAAAATTTTGATATCTAAACATAGATATTAACCAAAAACATATATATTAATCAAACAGATATTACACATCCTGACATGTAATTTTTTTGTTTAGATATTAATATTCATTAATTGATTATTTATATTATATTAATATCTTAATATTAGTCTCTAAACATAGATTAATCAAACAGTATCATCTAATTTAACTATCATCTACCAGGTATTCAGTGCACATCTGTCCAAATACTTCAGTTCACAGAGGCAAATGCCACATATGCTGTGACTTCTAGGAACTCATCATCTAGTAGACATTCCGGAGACCATGTGAAATTCATGTGTGTACAAAATGGGGCTGCACTGGGAATCTTCCAAGTCACTGTTTACCAAGGAGATTTTTGGGATGTGGGATCAGCTGACAATGGCCTAGGTTCTTCACTTTCCTTATCAGAGATGATGGTAACCATAAAGGAAGCGGACTAGATGGGCTGAAAAATCCCTGAGTGTGTGTGCTCAGCTTGGGGGCGGCATGCACTTAGCATGGGTATGACATGTGAAGCAGTGTGGCCGAGGGGCAGAGTGAGTACTGCAGAGCCCAGGGGGTGAGAAAATACTGTGGATCCGAGGGGCAGGTAGAGACTGCAGATCCGAGGGGCAGAGATAATAATGCAGAGCCGAGGTGCAGGGAGAGTACTGAGAATCTGAGGGGTAGAGAGAATAGTGCGGATCCCAGGGGCAGGGAAAGTACTGCAGAGCCCAAGGACATGGAGAGTACTGCAGAGCCAAGGGGCAAAGATAATACTTCAGATCTGAGGGGCAGAGAGAGTACTGAGGAGCTGAGGGGCAGGGAGAGGATTGCAGAGTTGAGGGGCAGGGAGAATACTGTGGATCCCAAGGGCAGAGAGAGTACTGCAGGCTGAGGGGCAAGGATAGTAGTACTGTGGAGCCGAGGTGCAGGGAGAGTACTGTGGAGCTGAAGGTTAGGGAGAGTACTGTGGAGCTGAGGGTTAGGGAGAATACTGTGGAGCTGAGGGGCACGGAGAGTACTGTGGAGCTGAGGGTTAGGGAGAGTACTGTGGAGCTGAGGGTTAGGGAGAGTACTGTGGAGCTGA
>NW_003852569.1:125453-201131 GCF_000181295.1 Otolemur garnettii
CCAGTCTTTTTCTGTTACTGGAGCCTCCTTTGGGAGAGGAAAGCTTCTCCCTTTACTGCAGCCTGCCGGTTTCTGTGCGGGCTGCCACCAAGGCAAAGCTGGCAGGTCCTCTAGCACCACTCTACTGGAGCCTCTGGTGGGGGAGGGAAGCTCCCCCCACTTGCTCCAGCCTGCCGGTTCCTTTGCCAGCTGCTGCCACCAAGACAGAGGTGGCAGGTCTCTCAGGCCCTGCTTGGCTGAGCTGGCTGAGGCGCCACTTTTCTGGTATCAAGAGTACTGTGGAGCCAAGGGGTAGGGAGAGTACCGTGGAGCAGAGGAGCAGGGAGAGTACTGTGGAGCTGAGAAGTAGGGAGAGTACTGTGGAGCCGAGGGGCAGAGAGAGTACTGTAGAGCAGAGGGGCAAGGAGAGTACTGTGGAGCCGAGGGGCATCTCGTTCCTAGGAAGCTAGTCTCAGGGAATGAAATGTCCTCTTTGTGATCCCATTTGAGCAGCCACACTGAGTGAAAGGCCTATGACCACTGACTCGGGGGTGTATCTGGGGGTGTATCTAGGTATTCCTGGGTCTGTGCATAGTCACCGCATTGCAAGAGCATGAGCGAGAGTTGGGTCTTACTCCTTGTTTCTTTTCTTGGGGAGTCTGGCAAACACCCTTGGGTAGCAGTCAGGTGAGCGAATGAGGAGTGAAATGTTATCAGAAAGGCCTGGGAGTTATTTCAGATACTCACCTAAACCACTTCCCCTTTGCCTAGAAAGTCTCTGACCTGTAGGGTGATCCTGCAAATGTCTCCTAAATAGATGAAGATTTTGCTCTGCTCTCAGATTAATTCTATCACAAAATGTACTCACCTCCGAAACTTGGTGGGTTTGTGCCTCTCTTATTCTTCAGGTATGGTTATCTCTCTGCCCCAACTTCTGCAAGTAATAGGTTAATAATTCCATCGTCTCTTCCAGTAAAATGCATCTGTTTGGTCATTTCAATCTTTCCTCCCCACTAAAAACAGTTAATCCCATTTCTGAGCCACCAGCTCGCACAGAAGACCAGAAGAGGAGGTCTCTTGACCTGCAGTTTCCTAAGAAGGGGTGGTTTCATGGTGCCTGTCACTCGGTGGCTACATCCTCACTGAAGTCCTTTGTAACTTCTGGGCACCTGAATCTAGCAGGGTGGCCTGGACTCTCCCATGACTTTCCAAAGGGAGGAAAACGGAAACAAGAACAACAGGAATCCCCAGCCAGGTGTGGACCCCGACGTGCAAGCAGCACCACCTGCTCCTCCTGGAGCCAGACTAGGCCCTGGGGTCTGTTCACTCTGGGTCCCCCTGTAGGAGGCATCCCTGGTCCTGCCCCCATGTCTGCTTTTATCTCACGGGGACCTGTCTGCCATTATGGCGAGTTTATTCATGAGAGACTTGGGAGGGGAGCTGAACAGGAGTGAGGCAAGCCAGTGAGGACCCTTCTGGGAAAGAGGTCTTAGGGACAGAAAGGGGGACACAGAATAAGAGAGGGCATGAGAAATAAAGGGGTATTTTGTGGAGAATTGGAACTAGCTCAGAAATAAGAGTATGTGAAGCCAGAAAATAAGGGAACAGCAGCTTTGAGTCTTGAGAACTCATACTAAGCTGTTTGAAATTCACATACAATGAATAACACGGGTCTTCTCAGTCAAGTTCCAGAACACTGATTAGGGACACAGATTCTGTAACTGAAGAACCAAGGTTTGACTTCTGAGAACAAAGTTCTGGCTATGAAATCACAGACTGGCTGTGCCTTGGTCTTCTCACCTGTGAAATGTGGATAACTGTGGTTACCTAGTAGTGATATTGTCTGGATTGAATATTCCTTTTGTTAGTAGAGTTGCACATGAAGCCCTTGGAAGTGTGCACACTACCTAAGTATAAATGCTTAGAGTTGCTTTGCTCTGTAATTGCTGTGCACAGCTCTGGATTAGGTGTGAAATGCAGTTGGAATGGTGATAGAATAGGGTTGAAATCTGACTTTGCAAGGCCAAATAGCAATCATGAAATGGTAATAACAGATTTTCTTTATGGTTATTAGTGGTTTTGCCCATTATTTATGAACAGAAGAATTGTTGGGAAAAAAACCTAAAAGTATCCTCATTCTAGGTTTACACACATGTTCTACTGCTCAATTCACTTTGAGCTTCACTAGTGTTGATATCCTGCCACCCAGTCCAGTGGCAGCAGGAGGCCCTCCTGGGACATGACCTATCACCATGCCTACCCCAAGTCTTCCTAACATGGGGTGTTACCAACTGCCTTAGCTGCAAGGTTCAGCAAGCAGCAGAGGAAAGAGCTGGGTCTCTAGCTGCTGTCACATCCCAAGGCTCTGCTACTGACCTCAGTCAGTGTTGGAATAACCACAAGGCCAAGAATCCACACTGACCCAAAGCTTTCTTCTCTATTCTTCTTGCTTCCTGGGTTGATCCTTTTGGGACTCAAGTGTGTCACCAGGTGTGTGGAGTTGACAGTGTACTCTGGTCATTCTGGCCCTAGTGACAGTCATTGAACCTTTTCCTTTTCACAATGTGTTCTGGTTACCGTTGAGCCCTCTTCACCTGAAGAAATTTCCAATAACCCAACTCAGGAGGGTTATTCATCTTCACCATCCCACTCCTTGGATTTCTCCCACACTTAGATTTCCATACCCAGGGATCCTGGCCCGTTCAGAGGCCAAAGGTTGTGAGGAGATGGGTCCTGGGGAAATGGAAATCCTCAGAGCTCTGAAGGTCATATGTGCCTCTTACCATAGGCCAGAGCATCACTCCCTAAAGGGCTCTTCACACCATCATCCCAGGCATGCTTCTTCAGCAGCTCTGGACCCCACATTCTTTGGGATTTTTCTGTGGCTACTTGTACCTGGTGATAACTCACAGGGCAATCCTTCTCCCCATCTCCCACCTGCCATACCCCATAATGCACACTACTGTCTTCTCTCTCTCATCAGCCTGTGTGGGCAGCCCACCACTTCAGGCTCACTGGAATCCTGTCAGGACAAGTAATGGGCATCATCTGTTAGGTGCTGGAATTTTGGAAAGTTTTTCTGCATCCATTTGGTGTTTGACTCCATTCCAAGGAAGATATCAGTATTATCTAGGGCCCTGGTGACCTCACAACTCTTTTTCAGGTTGGCCTCAAAGAGGGGTGATATTGGAAACAAAAGAGGGAAAGAAAATGATTTCTAACACTAATATATCTGAAAGGGGGGCCAAAACAACATTCTTAAAATGCTCACCCAGGTGACTCTACAGTGTAGCCAGAGGTGAAAATCTCTAGAAGACAGGAAGTTTTAATTCCAACAGAACTGATCTGAGAAGGCTTCCCTAGAGGAGGGCAAACTGTAAATGGGTTTTGAAGGATAAATAAAAGTTCTAGCTAAAAGTATGCTCTTATAGAAAACTGGTATCCCATTTATATAAGTATAGGTATTTCTAAGAACTAAAAAATATCAGTATTTACCACAATACCACCAAAGAAAGGTTAACATACTAAGTACTCCTGATTTTTTGTTATTTGGCTCAAATAATTGTGCAGCATCTACTTTGTCTAATACATTGACCACTGATAAAAGATGATAATTACCAAAGAAAGTAACAAATAAATATTAAAGAAAATGCAGTAATGAGATTGCTTGAAAATCTATGTGTGCTTTGTTCCAGTGGCTTCACCACATTAACTAGTTAGAAATATCCAGGATAAATGGGGGTGGGTTTCAGCCAGGACTTGGAGCAGAGACTGTGGTCAGGTGAGTTCAGGCAATAGCCAGCAGGCCAGTGAGATTTCTGCCAAGGATTCTGATGGGCTGATGGTGCTTTGGGAAAGTTAAACAATAACAGTAACAAAGCTCCAAATAGCCTTGAATCTTAAACACAGTAAAACCTCCACAGTTGACCACCTCCCCACAATGGCCACCTGTTTAAGTTGAGCTAATTTTCATAGACCAGACATATGCTGAATGTGCCTATCAGTCTAGAAGGAGGCCTAGTTCCTCATGCTGACCAGATGACCTCCATATGCTGACCATTTTGCAACAGTCCCTTGGGTGGGCAACTTTTAGAGGTCCTACCGTGTATAATTTTGAATTCTTGCCATGAGCAGCAAGAGACATTAGAGTTTCTGAGAAGACAAGAGATAAACTATTGGAAGTTGGTACTAGTGTGAAAAGGAGAAGAACTGTGTTCAAGTCCCAGCCTTGCTCTAATTTTGTCTGTGACACTATGTAATTATTTTACTGCTCTGTGGCTCAGGTACTTTTGTGTGTGTGTGTGTGGAATGTGCTTTTTATTTTTTTTTATTAATTCATAAATACATAGATCATGTATACATTAATGCATTTATGGAGTATAATGTGCTGATTTCATATAGAATTAGGAATGCTTACATCACACTGGTTAATATATACCTCATCTCATTTACTTAATTATTATGTCAAGACATTTATACTCTATACTAATAGATCCAATATGTACCCTTGCATTATACACCATAAATGTGATCCCACAATTCACCCTCCCTCAATCTGACTTCCCCCTACCCCTCCCATCCCCACTTCTTTATTCCTTCATCTTGGGCCATAGTTGTGATGTATTCTTCATATGAAAGTGTGAGTGATTGTAAATTGGTTTCATAATAGTACTGAGTACATTTGATATTTCTTCTTCCAGTCTTGAGATACTTTACTAAGTAGGATATGTTCCAGCTCTATCCATGTAAATGTAAAAGAGGTAAAGTCTCCATCATTTTTTAAGGCTGCATACTATTCCATGGTATACATACACCACAATCCATTAATCCATTCATGGGTCAAAGGGCACTTTGTCAAAGCTTTTATGCATCAACTGAGAGAATCATATGGTCTTTGTTTTTTAGTCTGTTTATGTGATGCATTATATTTATAGATTTATGTATGTTGAACCAACCTTGAGACCCTGGGATTAAACCCACTTAGTCATGGTATATAATTTGTTTGATGTGTTGTTGGATTCTGTTTGCTAGGATATTATTGAATATTTTTGCATCTATGTTCATTAAAGATATTGGTCTATAGTTTTCTTTTCTTGTTGGGTCTTTTCCTGGTTTGGGTATCAAGGTGATATTTGCTTCATAGATCGTGTTGGGAAGTATTCCTTCTTTTTTCATGTTTTAGAAAAGATTAAGTAATATAGGTACTAGTTCCTCTTAAAGAGGAACTTTAAAAGATTTGGTAGAATTCTGATGTGAAGCCATCTGATCCTAGACTCTTCTTTTTTGGGACATTTTATATAGTTGATTCTATTTCAGTACTTAATATAAGTCTGTTCAGCATTTCTAGTTCTTTCTGATTAAGTCTAGGAAGTTGGCATGCTTCCAAGTATTAGTCAATTTCTTCAGATTTCAAATTTCTATTCATATTTCCAAGAATAAAGTTTTTTGAAGTATTCATTAAGGATTCTTTGAATTTCTGAGGTATCTCTTGTTATTTCACCTTTGTCATTTCTGATTGATGATACTATGGACTTTAATTTTTTATTTTTGGTTAGATTGGCCAAAGGTTTATTAATTTTGTTGAATTTTTCAAAAAAACTTTTTGTTTTGCTTATCTTTTGAATAATTCTTTCGTTTTTTTATTTCATTTAATTCTGCTCTAATTTTAGTTATTTCTTTTATTCTGCTGGTTCTGGGTTGAAATGTTCTTCCTTTTCCATTTGCTTAAGATGTCCCATTAAGTCATTGACTTCCTCTCTTTTCATTCTCTTGAGGAAGGCTTGCAACGCTATAAATTTCCCTCTTAGCTTTTGCAGTATTCCACAGGTTCTGATAATTCATGCCTTCATTATTGTTTTGTTCCAAAAATTTGGCAATTTCCTTCTTAACCTATGACCCAGCTATCATTCAGAATAATGTTAATTTGGCAATTTCCTTCTTAACCTATGACTCAGCTATCATTCAGAATAATGTTATTGAGTTTCCATGTCTTTGTATGAGTATGCAGATACCTGTTATTGGTGAGTTCAACTTTTATTGTGTGATGATCCGAGAAAATACAAGGAATAATTTCTATACTTTTAAATTTGCTGATGACCTGAGATATGATCAATTTTGGAGGATGTTCCATGGGCTGATGAGAAGAATGTGTATTCAGTTTTGTTAGGATGAAATGTTCTGTAGATGTTTGTTAAATCCAATTGTTCAGTGGTTAAGTTTAAGTCCAAAATTTCTTTGCTTAGTTTTTTATTGGAGGATCTATCCAACACTGGCAAAGGAGTGTTAAAATCTCCAACTATTATGGTGCTGGAAGATATTAAATTGCTCATGTCTGTTAGGGTGTCCCTTATAAATTGAGGAGCATTCTGGTTGGATGCATAAATGTTAATAATTAACTTCTCATCACGTTGAGTGCTTCCCTTAACAAATATGAAGTGACCATCCTTGTCTTTCCTTGCTTTTGTTGGTTTAAAGCCTAGTGTATTTTCAAATAAAATTGCCACCCCTGCTTTTTTCTGATTTTCATTTCCCTGGATCACAGATGTCCATTCCTTCACGCTGAGTCTGTATTTATCCTTTAAGGTAAGATGAGGTTCTTATATGCAGCAGATATCTGGGCTGAGTTTTTGTATCCAGTCAGCCAACTGTGCTTCTTAAGAGGACAATTTAAGCTGTTCACATTAATTGAGAGTATTGATAAGCCTGGTAGAATTTTGGGTCTCAAGTAGTTTGAAAGTTCAGTAGACATTTTGAATCTTTTCACCACTGTGGAAATTGGGCTTTGGTCAAGAATTTCAGAGTGAGTTTACTTTGGTGACAGAGCATTGTGCTGGTCATTATGGAGGCTGGGTCTGAGGATATCCTGGAGAGCTGGTTTGGTTATGGCAAATTTATTCAACATGTGTATGTCATTAAATTATTTAACTTCTCTATCATAAATGAAGGTCAATTTAGCTAAGGACCCTGGGCTGAAAGTTGTTTTGTGTTAGGATATTGAAGGTGGATGACCATCTACTTCTAGCTTGAAAAGTTTCAGCAGAAAGATCTGCAGTCATTCTAATATTATTCCCCTTGTATGTTATGATTTTCTTACATCTGGTTGCTTGCAGGATTTTCTCCTTCATATTAACTTTTGCAAAGTTAATTACAATGTTTCTAGAAGATGCTTTATGTGGGTTGAGTTGTGCTGGGGTTCTGAAATTGTGTGCTATCTGAATTTATCTCTTGCTATGCTTGGGAAGTTCTCCTCAATTATCTCTTTGAGTAGGTCTGTGGTTTTCAGACCTTCCTCTTCTCCTTCAGGGATTCCTATGAGGCAAATGTTTGCCCTTTTGGAGTAGTCCCACAATTCTCTCAGGAAATAATCCATTTTTGCTCTCCACTTCTCTTCCTCTTTGAGCATTTGGGAGCATTCAAAAGCTTTCTCTTCAATGTCAGAGATCCTTTCTTCTGCCTGCTCCATTCTGTTACTGAGGGATTCTACTGTATTTCTCAGATCTTTGAGGGCTGCAAGTTCTTGCCTCAATGTGTCAAAATCTTTGGTGATTTTTGTCTTTGAATTCATTGAATTCTTGAGACAACTTTTGAATTGCTCCTTGAATTTCTAATTTCATCTTTATCTCCATTCTGTTAATCTTATTTGCAATCCAAATTCTGAATTCTATTTCTGATATCTCAGCTATTTATTTATGAATGGGATCTTTTTTTCTGTCTCCTTTGTCATTCCTTGGGGGAGTTCATATACTCTGATTATTCATGTTGCCAGAGTTTTTCTGCTGATTCCACTGCATGATTATTTTTCACTGTTTGGCTAGAGAAGCTGGCAAGGTGAAATTGAATTGAGGGCTCCTGGAGTTGTAATTAACCAGCCCTTTACCAAAGAACTGGGACTGGTGATTGCAGCTTTTCCTTTAGAGCTTTACAAAGATCCCATTCAGAACTACTGTCTCCATCTCTGGGCATCTGCTTGGTGTGATGGGGCTGGATGACACTGACCAGTATTCAGCTACTCACTGTCCAATCCTAGTGAATCAATGGCTTTGGGCTGAAATCTCAGCTGTGGAGATATATAAACAACTAAGACACCCCACCCCACCCCACAGGCAATAACTGGAAGGGGAGAATCCCACACTCCCACAATAACACAGCCAGGGTACAAACTTGGTGGGTCTCTGGGTAATCAGTCCAGGTCAAGAGTTCCAAACCAACTGTCCTGGTCAACACAAACACCAATCAGGTGTGAGAGTTCAAAAAGTCTTCAGCATCTAGGCAGCTGGTGTCCACTGGCAGCTCAATTTGATCCCAGTGTGAGGGACCCTGGAGCTGCCACCACTGTCAGGGGTGGTGCCGCCATCTGGGGTACTGCTGTGTGCAGGCCTCAGGAGCCAGTGGGGAGCTGGAGGACATTGCCACTGGCTGCAAGGATCACAGGAGCTGGGTAGGGAGCTGAGTTGCTGACCCCAGCCTGGGGCAGCAGGAGCCAGACAGGAGGCCAGAGGGCAGAGTCCACACCTCAGGGGCCTCAGGGGTCACAGGAGCCAGGCAGGAGTTGCCAGGTGTGGGCCACAGGTCTCAGCAGCTGGACTGAGTCACCAGGTGTGGGCCCTGAGTCATAGGAGCAGGGTGGGAGTTGCCAGCCATGGGCTGTGGGTCACAGGGGCTGGGCAGGGAACAGGAGGGTAGAGTCTCTGGCTGTGGGCTGCATAGGTCTCAGGAGCTGAGCAGAAGTTTCCACCATGGCCACCAGTCAGGAGCCTGGCAGGAAGCCCAGCCACCAACCATGGACTGCCACAGTCCCCAGTGGTCAATAGCCCAAGACTCAAGCTATGCTCTTTCCAGCATGGGGCAAGTCTCTCTCCCCTATGACTCCCCACCACTATTAAAGTTACAGTTTCAGTGCAACTGTCCCACAGCTTATGAGGTGCCCCTCCCTGGCAGAAATCTGCCAAACACTCCAGATTTTTGCAGGGTTAGTCTTCCAGACTGCCAAGAGAGGGGGGATTGGGAGTTCAGGAAGGTAGGGAGAATATTAGATCAACTTTTGGCCCAGGCAAGAGACTGCCTGGGCTTGCAGCAGTATCTCTCCTTGGAGGGAATCCCAGCCCTCAGTCATTCTCTCCCTTTTGGTAAACAAAAGGTCCTCTGTTCTCTAGTCACCTCAAGCCGCTCTCCTGGAGGAGGAGGGGAAGGACTCCCATCCTCTTTGGGATGGGTTTTGTACCTGAAATTTGTTTCCTTGGAGTCACGGCTTGTCACACAGCAAGGGTGATTATGACCTATCAATCCTCTCTCTCAGCTCAGCTCCTGATCTTCTGATTTATTGGGTTATTTCTGGCCATTATTTCTTCTGCTGGATGGGAACCTCTGCCGAAAGCTGGCTTCAATTGGCCATCTTGCCTCCCTCCTCAGGTTCTTCACATAAATGTTCTCTCGACCTTAAGAGTCTATGATTATAATGAAAATTGCTATTTCTTAAAAGGCCCATTGATTCATTCATCAGTGCATTCATTCAATAAGTACTTTTGAGTACTCACCCTATTCTCAGTACTGAGATCAGTGGAAAACAGACAAAATTCTGCTTCCACAGTGCTCACAGTCTGATGGGAATGATGATCTCAGCCTCTCTGAAGAGGAATTTGATAAAATTCAACACTGAATTCCAGTTTTAAGAACATGCACAGTATCTAAGATTTGGGGGGAAATCTATTTTGACTATATGATGAAAAATGTCTGTCACTAAGGAGAATAGCATCCCCATTTTAATTTACCAAGGTCCTGCATTGTCTAGAAAATTAAGCAAAAAAATGTAAAATTGAAGTAGAGGTACAATCACTAAAAAGAAAGGAATAAAAAATTATTTGAACCTAGTATGATTATAAATTCATAATATATACAATAAAAAATTTTAGAATTAGTAACAAACAACATCTCTCAAGCTGGCCAGTTACTACAATGTAACAGCAAAATCTAGTTTGGAGCTCTAAGAGAAATATTTTCATAAAAGCCATAAAAACAAACAAACAAAAATCCCTCATAAATAGTGTCAGTATAAATATCATCTTAAAAGATAACCTTTTAGATGCTACCTACCAAAACTATAGAGCTTGTATCAGAAAAGCTACAAACTTTGCTGTTGTATAAAAAATAAAAGTTGTATAAAGAGGCAAGTCTTTCCTTTGGAAGGGAAGAATGGATGTTATAAAGAAGTTAATTCTTCCCAAAGTTATGCATGTTGTGTAACTCCAAGCATAATTTTCCTGAGCATTCTAGTACATGTAAAGTTCCTTTGATTTAATGTAGGATTCTAATTATATGAGTCTAATGTTAAGACTTTTTAAAGAGAACTAAGGAACAAGCACAGTGATGCCCTATGAGATGCTTCTGGGAGGGAGAAAGCCAGCAAACCACACGTGTGTGCTGCTTGGACATGCTGCTCGGAGCTGAGACTCTGGGGTTCTGCTTCACTCTCATCCTGCCTGTGGCAGGCCTTCAGGACCCTGGCCTTTGCCTTGCTGTGAGTGGATTAGAGGTGAGGAGAAGGCACAAGTGACCTTGAGTGCCCCCAGGCACCAGGTGCTGGGTCAGGTTTGTGTCTGTCTCCAGGGAGCTCCCCGCTCTCTAGCCTCCCAGGTGCAGGTGACAATTCCCTGCTTGTCCCCCTTCCTCCCAGACTTGCCTCAGAGAGTGCATGAGAGCCCACACAGGTGGTGTGGGAGATGTGACATTCCTAGATGTTTATGCAAAGAGCCACCTGTGTGGCTTTTCCAGGTACAAATGAGGTGCAGCCAGGAGAGTCTGTGTTCCCTGCCACCAGCCACCCAGCCTTTTCCTATGATGGGCTGGGACCTGCTGGGCATGCCATGGTGCTTACCCACTTCATTCTTAACTTACTGTTTACATTTTGTCCAGAAACAAAACAATGTCCAGAGAGCAAAACCTACACTTCTCCATCTCCCCTCACACTCAGGCAGCCTGGGAGATTCAGGA
Organism: Otolemur garnettii; assembly: GCF_000181295.1. Lineage (NCBI taxonomy): Eukaryota > Metazoa > Chordata > Mammalia > Primates > Galagidae > Otolemur > Otolemur garnettii. The sequence goes on from NW_003852569.1 coordinate 136,419, forward strand.
AGTGGTCGAGGTTTTAGGAACTTGGGAAGGGGGGGCATAGGAGGGCCAAGGGTCTTTTCTCCACTCTTTCTACTTTTTCCTGACAGAGCATAGCCTTGGGGATTAGAACGTCATCAGGCACCCTAAGGTCACCAAGTGCCTTCCAGGAAACAAATGATGATATGAGGAGACAGAAGTGGGGCTCTCAGAGGAGTCCATGGAGCCACCACACCAGTCCTGGACTGCCCACCACTGACGTCATAGTGCAGAACTGGAATGAGGCCACTTTCTTTTTAAAATTGCTGTTTTGAATTTCTTTTGTACCAGCAGAACATAACTTCTAACACACAAGCACATAAACCAAACACAATGCAAGAAACAGCTTAAAACAAATAATTAGACTGGAAAACATTCTGTGTATGGAGAGCTGGATAGAGAAGGGGTTCTGTCCACAGTGAGATGTGATCACAGAGCTGCAGGCTTCAGACCTGCTGGGGAAGCAACTGGAGACACACACGCTCTCTCAGGCCCCAGCTCCTACATCCAGGCTCAAGTGTCTGTCTCCTGGCAGGCCCCATTCACTGTATACTGGTTTTTGAGAGGGGATGGAGGTTGTTTGGGTCCTGATGTGTAAACAAGAACAAGGAAAACCTTCTTAACCAACCCAAGAAACTCTGACACTATAAAAGCAGAGAAAGTCTTATTTGATTACATAAAAACTGAGAATGTTGCCATGGGAAAAAGTATTATAAACAGAGTCAGTCAAATCAAATGCATTAAATATTTTAATAAAGACAGATCAAGATATATATATCCAGGATATATCAAGAGTGCTTGAAAATTGGAAAGAAAATAAAAAAACAGCATCATAAACTTTGTAGAAATAGTCAATGAGCATATTTTTAAAAGCTCAAAATTATTAGCAGTCAGGGCCTTGAAAATAAAATTAATAATGAGAGCATAAAGATGAAAAGAGCAGTAAGCCAGTTAGAAGGTGACTCTTAGTGTGAGAACACAGTCTCCAGACCTACACACCGCCGGCTTTCCTTCTTAGCAGCAGGAAGGGTGGGAGGGAACTGAACATCTTGAGAAAGTCCATCTTCGTCAGAACTCCCTGTGGTGAATCTATCGTCTTCATGTGGACACCTCTCAGCCCACAAGGAAAGAGCCTTAGTTCTTAGTTCCTCTGCTGTACCCCTCTTCCCTTCCATTCTCCCATCAACACCAAAGATCTCCCGGCCACCTAGAACTGTTCCACCCTTGCATTTGAGGACAAAGAAGAAAAGCACTGAAAAGAAAGAGAGTGTTCCATTCTTCCACATTGTGCTGCTGGCCTTTTATTCTTCTTATTTTCTAAGCTGGACATAGGTGGTTTTCTAGTAATTATCTTCAACACTCTGCTGCCCAGGTTATATGGGCCAGCCAGCATGGCAGGGTCTGAGAAGTAGCTGGAAACATGGAGACAGAGCGTGTGTGAGTCAACAGGTCAAAGGTAGTCATGACCAGACTCACCTTCCCGAGAAGGGAGTTCAGGGACCATGTGCTGTGTTGGGGGAGGAAGGGTTTCAGCGCTCAATTCAAGCATTTTATCCTGGGCTGATATCAGGGAAGTTCTGTTAAATGGAGATTTGTTCTTCTCCATAGAGAAGGACAGGTCTACAAAGCTTCCCAGCCTAGCTCAACTTCTAGAATGCACACAAAAATGAGTACATTTGTGCAGGCTAGCAGGGGAGAAAGGCAAAGCTGCATCTGGAGGTGACCCACTTAGGGGGCTCTATCCACCCTGCAGCTGGAGGGATCAGTTCCTCGGAGCAGCCTTTCACTTATCCCAAGTCCAAGTCCTGTCCCTGCCTCGTAAAGAGCCCACCTTTGAGGCCCTGACCTTTGGAGGATGTTAGAAACCACACAAAGAAAGAGAAGAATAACCAAGACATTTTGTGAGTCAGAAATCAGATCTTTATAATAATATGAAGAGTTTATTATGACATAAAGAGCTTTGTTACAACACAAAGAGCTTTATTATAACCTGAAGTAAGGAGGGAAAGAAGGCGTGTGTCTTGGCTGAGCATGTAGGGTGCTCAGTCCCACACAGAGTTCTTCCCAGGACTCTATGGCTGGGGTCCTTGTGAACCCAGGAACCAGCTGAGGGAGGAGGATGGAGGACACATGAGGCCGTAGCGAGCTCACGTTCATGCTTCACTGTGATGTGTGAGCCTACTGTGAAAAGTAGATTCAGGAGGAAATCTGTGTTTATGCTGCTGTCCACAGCAAGGAAGATGCCGAAGAATAAACAAAAATTCCTCTAACATCTAAATACTTCCTTTAGTCATAAGAATTGTATTGAATCTGGCATGGAATTAAAAAAAAAAACCCTGCAACATGCCAAGTGGGTGATGGTTGGAAATTGCTGGAACATTCAGAGCATCAGTCTCATACCTGTCTCACAGAGTTGTTCTGAATACTAAATGAGAAGCAGACAAGGGCTTAGCACAATACTCTGCACTATGCTTAATAAATGTCTGTTTAAAAGAAAAACTGAGGTACTTGTCCAGGTGCTATGCAAAATTCATTGTCCATACACAGCCCTACCCTCAGAGAGCTTGACTCAACCAGGTACTTCTAGGATTTGAAAGCTTTCTTAGGAGATATTAGTCATTCCTTGTGGTATCTATGAAAAGTGGGCTCCTTTGCTCTCAGGAAGCAGATGGGCTATCAGGGGTCTAGTTACTCAGGGCTGTGATCCATGAGTACATCACACTGGACGTACTGTCCATTTATTTATTTTAAACAGATGCATGGAGAGCAACCTTGGAAACATGAGAAGTGAAAGCAGCTGGCCACAGAAGCCCACATATTGTGTTATTCTACTTCTCTGAAATGCTTAGAGTGGGCAAGTCCACAGAAACAGAAAAGGGGTATGTGGTTTGTGGGTGCTGGGGTGGAGAAACTGAAGCAGGACTGCTAATGGGTAACAGGGCTTCCTTTTAAGGTGATGAAAATGTTCTAAAATTGTGGTGGTGATCATCTTGGTCTGTGAATATACTGAAAACTTCTGAATTTATACTTTAAATAGATAAAATGTATAATACATGAATTATATCTCAATAAAGATGTTAAAATAAAATTAAAGTTGCAAAAAAATTAAACAGGACTAAATTAGGAAACAAGATTAAAACAGGGAAACAGATCCTACTCTCACATTGCCTAGTCCCTAACTGGTGGGGGGAGAGGAGACTGAGGGGAGTGCAGTCTTCCTGTAACTGCCTCTAAATGAAAGAGTCTAGTCTCTTGTTTATCCCAAGCTACTTTCAGACTGGCCCCTGCCTTCTGAGAGTTGATAGTTTCAGGATAAAGTGAGTCAGTATTGTGACCAAGCATTCAAAAGGCATTCTTTGAAAGCCTGTGACATTCTCAGAGCATGTTTGTCCAAACCCAGGGATATACGAGTGAATAGCAAGTGACTCATAATCTCAAGGACTGCAGAATTTAGTGGCCATCTGAAGATGACTATTAAAAAACATGTACACCAGAGAAGATGACGGTTGGGGCCTGAACTTCCTGAGTCAATATTTCCCAGCGAGATCGGAGCACATTACTTCATTCCCCTGCCTTCATGGTGATATCATCCTCAGCTTCCTCATTCTCTTTGAAAAAGATATTTGCAGCAATGGAGTAAGTGGGGGAGTGAGAGAACAAGGTGTGTGTGCAGCACGTGTGCATGTGTAAGTGTGTGTGTGCACGTACATGAACATGTAGGTGAACGTGCACAGGCCTATGCAGGAGACTCCAGATCAGCAGGGTGGGTAAGAGGTGGAAGAACTAATGGGAATCCATCCTCAGGGAAATAAACAGCTCTTTAATATGTCCCTTATGCCCCTTTATATTTCAGAAAATGTTGGGAATTTGGTTCACAAGTTAATGAAGAAACACCTGCTTGCAGATTTTAAATTTCAGATCAATATGAGGGTACCTATAATTAGGTTACATAGTTTGCATTTGTAAGCTTAAGGCATGAATTGCAACTGTGTTCTTCACCCAAGAAATGTGCCATTTACCTGTGTGCTATACCCATCCTCACACCATCACGTGTGATTCCTCTGTGCCAAGGAGGTCCCTCGTCTCATTGCCTGTGTTCCCTTGGGGACTAGCCAAATGTTTCATTTCCCAAAGATACGTGAGTGCATGACTGCAAGAGCACAAGAAGGTTAAGGGTCTGGACTACACTGGTGGCAGCAGTGTAGAGACGTGCCCTTCTCTTCACACCCATGCCAGCAGCTACAGATTCGGAACTCTGTGAGGTGGGTCATTCTCCCTGGGGTTTGGGGATATCTTAGGGTGGTTTTGATGTGCATTTCTCTGATGATTAGAGATGATGAGCATTTTTTTTATGTCTTTGTTTACCATTCATCTACTTCAGGGTAAGTTCTGTTCAAATCTCTTGCCCACTTAGAAATGGGATTATTTGCTCTTTTTGTGCTGCTTAGTTTCAGTTCTCTGTAGATTCTAGTTATAAGCCCATTGTCATATTTGAAGCATACAAATATCTTTTCCTATTCTGAAAGATGTCTGTTTGCTTTGGTTGTTGTACCCTTAACTGTGCAGAAGCTTTTTAGTTTGATCATGTCTCATTTATTTATTTTTGTTATTGCTACAATTGCCAAGGGGGTTTTCTTCATAAAATCTTTTCCACAGCCAATGTTATTAAGAATTTTTCTATACTTTCTTTTAGAATTTTTGTCATTTTGTGCCTTAAATTTAAATCTCTTATCTAGCAAGTGTCAATCTTTGTCAGTGGTGAGAGGTGGGGGTTCAGTTTCAGTCCTTTACATGTAGCTAACAAGTTCTACCAGCATCATTTATTAAATAGGGATTCTTTTCCTCAGTGTATACTTGTGGAGAATCCTCAAAGTGTTAAAAGTAAAACTTCTATTTGATCCTGCAATCCTATTACTAGGTATCTACTCAGAAGAAGAAAATAATCATTTTACAATAAGGAAATTTGCACTAGAATGTTCATTGCAGACTGATTCACAATCACCAACACATGGAACCTACTCAAGTGCCCATCAACCCATGAATGGATTAATAAACTGTGGTATATGTATACCATGGAATATCATTCAGATATAAAAAAAGATGGACACTTTACGACTTTTGTATTAACCTAGATGGAGTTGAAGAACATTATTCTTCGTATCACAAAAATAGAAAAGTATCCAATACACTCAATACTAATATGAAATCAATAAACAACTACACGTCCACATTAGAGAGAAACACAATTAAATTCAAGGGGGGAGGGGAGAAGGGAAGAGAAGCAGCAAGGAGGGAGAGGAGCTGGTAAACTCTCACCTACTGTGCACAATGTAAGTGTGTTTGGCACACTCCCTGGGTGAAGGACTCAACTACTACTTGAACTTTACCTAACAAACACAAACAATGTAACCTAATCATTTGTACCCTCATATTAATCTGAAATTTAAAAAAGATTTGTTTTGATTAATATCTTATGTTACTTTGACCTTAAAAAGAAAAAAAGAGTAAGTGTCATGAAAAGAATGGCCTGGGGGCAATTCTGGACACTTCCTTTGAAGCTCCTTTTCTCTAGAAAGGCAGCTCCTGTGGGCTGGTCTCTCTACCCATCTCCTCCATTTGTCCCTTTAGGAACGTAAATTCATTTTATTTCAGAAAATTATTCCACACCAAACACTGGAAATTTATTTTAGTCACAGTTCAAGAAAAAGCCATACCATGCTTCTTAATTTCTGCTCTCATCTATTCATCTAATTCACTACTCCAGATATTCCTGCGCTGGGGCCTTAGTGGCCTTGTGACCTTCTTGCCCAGTTGGCACTGTCTGGTTCTGGCCCAGTCTCAACTCTCAAAAGAGTATTATGGAGATAAACTTTTATTAAACTATGATTTTTAAAAATTTAAAACCAAACCATGATTCTTATATAAACATGTAGTGGGCGTATAGCAAAGATTTATCTCACTCACTATAGGAGCAGTACGGTAATGCTGCTTCAAAGAACAGAAATGTCAACTCAAATAAATGACAGAGACAAAACCTCAGTCAACAGAGGTTTACTAAGCCCTGAGGTCAGGATATACTGTACCACTGTTAGTGTGTCATAGTCGAGTTGGCAGCATGTTCTTTTCTTTCCTGTGTCATCCAGGAAAAATATGAGCTACACATAAGCTGTGGTTATTTTTCTGAAAAGGATGTGAGAACCCTCAACATTTTAAAGGCATATAGAGAAAAAGGAAAAGGGGAGGGAGAGGGAGAGGGAGAACTAGAAGAGGTAGAGGGGCCAGTGAGGTGGTGGTGACATGGTTGTGAGACCCAAGAAATCTATTTACATAAAACAAGGGAGCAACTGAAGCATCAGTTGGTGGGAGAACATTTGATCAGTCCCATCTCCAGTTCTGTTACCTGTACGATAGGCTTGTAACTCATTATTGGTATGGAATTGAACAGACTTTAGTTTTAGGTGTTAGACATGGGTATAACTTGCTTGTCCTTGCTTATGGGAGGTTAGCAAGAAATTTCCATAATGAATAAACCCTGGGACCTGTTCTTCACAGGTACCTGAGGGCTGGCCCTTCTCTTTTGCCTGAGGAGTTGAAGAGTAAGTTATGACAGCGCAAAGCTCTGAAGAAAGGGGTGGCCTAGAGACTTTGACCTAATTTTCTTTTTATAGGAGAGACCAAAGAATATATAGTGGGGATGGGGAGGCAGGGAGCAATGCTATAATGAGATTGCAAATTTAAATACAAAACTGGTTAAAGTCCTCAAAGGCAATGAAATCATTAGGTTATATTTCCTATAAGACACAAATTATTTGCAACTTTAAAGTCTACAAGTCGAGTCTGGCTTTACAGAGTCCGGTCCTTAATAAATAGTTAATAAATAAGTTACTCCACAAAAAAAAATTTAAAAAACAAGAAACCTGGAGAGTCATATAGACATTAGGGAAGACTTTAGTCACTAGTAAGCAGTAAACATTTGAAAGGCTGCTTAGAAATCTATTTATGCTGGCAGCGCCTGTGGTTCAGTGAGTAGGGCACTGGCCCCATATACTGAGGGTGGTGGGTTCAAACCTGGCCCTGGCTGAACTGCAACAAAAAAAATAGCCGAGTGTTTTGGTAAGTGCCTGTAGTCCCAGCTACTCGGGAGGCTGAGGGAAGAGAATCACCTAAGCCCAGAAGTTGGAGGTTGCTGTGAGCTATAATGCCATGGCACTCTATAGAGGGTGATAATGTGAGACTCTGTCTCAAAAAAAAAAAAAGAAAGAAAGAAATCTATTTATTCTTTAATTTCAACTTGTGGATAATTTAACATCCAATATCCTAACAGGAGATTTTTCATTAAAAAGTGAGGCTTTAGAACCCAGGTCCAGACTAGCTTCGTGCTGAAGTAATATCTGGCTGATGGGCATCAGAGGAACAGGCCAGAAGCTCCCGTGAGCTCCAGGCAAGACAAGGAGAAGAGGCAGAAAATTGTTCGAGAATTCATCTGTCCTGTTCGTGCTAAAGCTGGGACTCACGTCAGAGCTTGGTGTTATCGTAACTTACAAGAAACTTTCTGTCACTGCCCTCATCAGCTTCACCTCACCTGGGACCTGTGATTTTTCTTGGCGGGATACCAGGAGAGTTTACCTACAGAAGCCATAGAACCTGCCCTCAGCAGAAGCACATGGGTTCTAAAGAGCATCGCCAGGAGTATGGAATATGAGGGGAGAAAGGAGGAGCCAGCAATAGTGAGGAGTGCTCTGGGCAAGGCAAGAACCAGCCCACCTAGTTTTTTTATGTGGTTTTTTTTTTTTTTTTTTTTGAGACAGAGTCTCAAGCTGTCCCCCTGCCTAGAGTGCTGTGGTGTCATAGCTCACAGCAACCTCAAACTTTTAGGCTCAAGTGATCCTCTTGCCTCAGTTTTTCTATTTTTAGTAAAGACAAGGTCTCACTCTTGCTCAGGCTGGTCTCGAACCTGTGAGCTCAGGTGATCCACCCGCGTCAGCCTTCCAGAGTGTTGGGAATACAGGTGTGAGCCACTGTGCCCAGCCCAGCCTACTTAGTTTTAACATACACATTACATGGCCTACAGAGGATGGATTTTGTCTTTATCTTAATGCAGCAATTCCATGACACACACTTCTTACATTTCACACAGCCCTGAAGTCAGGATGTAGCATACCATTGCTGGTGTGTCATAGTCAAGTTGGCAACGTTTTTTTCTTGTGTTGCATGAAATACTGGGGCACTTATGACTTCTAGCCTCCTAGAATCCATTAAATACTGGGTATGTAGATATAAAATGTGAATGAAATGGTGATAGACTGAAATTGGCATTGTTTTAGCATGTGCTGTGCTGTTAGGAATGCCACTCCTAACAGTTTTAACTTGGGGTGATATATTTCTTCACGGATAGTAATGTGTTTTATAAACTACTCACCAGCACATGGTAAATAGATTTAAAAAGCAAAATTATTGGTGTCTTGAGTTTATTTCATCTGAATTATTATTACTTTTTTTTTTTTTTAGAGACAGAGTTTCCCTTTATCATCCTTGGTAGAGTGCCGTAGCATCACAGCTCACAGCAACCTCCAGCTCTTGGGCTTAGGCAATTCTCTTGCCTCAGCCTCCCAAGTAGCTGGGCCTACAGGCACCCATCACAACGCCGAGCTATTTTTTGTTGCAGTTTGGCCAGGGCTGGGTTCAAACCCACCACCCTCTGTATATGGGGCCAGTGCTCTACCCACTGAGCGACAGGTGCCACCCACATCTGAATTATTTTTTAATTCACTTTTGAGCTCAGATACCTTGCAAAAAAAAAAACACCAGCAATGCCAGTGCCTTCGAAGTGCTATCTGTGGTGTCACTCCTGCCCCTCCTGGGGGACTGCACACTGGGAGAGCTGCTTCTTGTGCCACCAGCATAGCAGCCGCTGTGCATGGTCCCCAGTCTGCTCTGTGCTGTGCTTGCCACCCTCTCAGGATGCAAAATGCAGAGACCAAGCTGAGGTTTTGCAATTATTATTAGACTCTTTCAGCTTAGCTTTCTGTCTTAAAGGGGGAGTGTTGAAAGCCCTTAGCTAGATGGAGTTGCAGCATAACATTATCAGCAGCCTCAGGGAAGATTCGAAAGGAGGAAACAATGATCTAGGATTTCACAAGTCTATAAACATTTTTATTGGGTTTTGGGTTGTCTGAGCTTGCACCAAGATGTCCTGGCAGCATGCCCAGCAGCCATGCCAGCCTCCTCTTAACCCATTACTAAGTGAAGACTGCAGGCAGCCCAGTAAGGGAGGGGGTACTTTTCACTGCAGATGCCCCAGTGTGGGAGGAGCTACTTCCCACTGCAGGTGCCTCAGTGTGGGAGGGGGTACTTCCCACTGCAGGTGCCTCAGTGTGGGAGGGGGTACTTTCCACTGCAGGTGCCCCAGTGAGGGAGGGGGTACTTTCCACTGCAGATGCCCCAGTGTGGGAGGGGGGTACTTTCCACTGCAGGTGCCCCCATGTGGGAGGGGGTACTTTCCACTGCAGATGCCCCAGTGTGGGAGGAGCTACTTCCCACTGCAGGTGCCCCAGTGTGGGAGGGGGTACTTTCCACTGCAGATGCCCCAGTGCGGGAGGGGGTACTTTCCACTGCAGATGCCCCAGTGAGGGAGGGGGTACTTTCCACTGCAGATGCCCCAGTGTGGGAGGAGCTACTTTCCACTGCAGGTGCCCCAGTGTGGGAGGGGGTACTTTCCACTGCAGATGCCCCAGTGTGGGAGGGGGTACTTTCCACTGCAGGTGCCTCAGTGTGGGAGGGGCTACTTCCCACTGCAGATGCCTCAGTGAGGGAGGGGGTACTTTCCACTGCAGATGCCCCAGTGTGGGAGGAGCTACTTCCCACTGCAGGTGCCTCAGTGAGGGAGGGGCTACTTCCTATTGCAGGTGCCCCAGTGAGGGAGCTGCTTTCCCATAATAAATGTTTTCATGATCTCCGTGGTCCTGCTTCTTTTTTTTTCCATTTTTTCTTTTATTTACATTTCCACTCTACTTTACCAAGACCTACTTCTCTCTGAATAGCTTTCTAGGTTCATAACCTTGGATGAATAGAAGAAAAATCAACCTACAAAACATAAAAGAATTAACTGTTTAAAAATATGAATACTTTGTTATAATAAATAACACAAAGGAACCTAAACACACACTGTTGAATCAAATAAATTAGAGATATAATAATGTAGCAGGCTTGGTACCTGTAGCCCAGTGGTTAGGCCACTGGCCATATACACTGAGGCTGGTGGGTTCAAACCCAGCCTGGGCCTGCTAAACAACAAGGACAACTGCAACAAAAAAAATAGCTGGGTGTTGTGATGAGTGCCTATAGTCTCAGCTACTTGGGAGGCTAAGCCAAGAGAATAACTTAAGCCCAAGAGTTAGAGGTTGCTGTGAGCTGTGAAGTCACAGCACTTTACCGAGGGCAACATAGTGAGACTGTCTCAAAAAATAATAATAATAATAATGTAGCAGGAAGAATCTTATTACAACAACATGTTCAAGATATCCCTTTAAATAACCATTTCTTTTTTGAGACACCATCTCACCCTGTTGCCTTGAGTAGAGTGCTGTTGCATCAGCCTAGCTCACAACAACCTCAAACTTCTGGGTTCAAGTGATCCTCTTGCCTCAGCCTCCAGAGTAGTAGGGACTATAGTCACATGCTTGGCTAATTTTTTATTTTCTATTTTTAGTAAAGACAGGGTAATGCTCTTGCTCAGGCTGATCTCAAATTCCTGAGTTCAAGGAATTCGCCTGCCTCAGCCTCCTAGAGCACTAGGATTATAGGTGTGAGCCATTGTTCCCAGACTAAATAATCACTTTTAAATGACTATGACAGAAAATGTCCTTGTATATAAAAAAGACATGCATTTAGATATTGATTTGTAAATGCTCTTATAACAAAATAGGAGATTGATCTATAAATTTTCAATCTTTGCAGCTGAGTTGGTTGTGATTTAAAAGAACTTGTGCAAAGGAATCCCCTGGATTCCTTGGATTCAGATGAAGGAAACACACAGCCACCTGCTCTAATTCTTAGTCCCTTTTTATTGACAGGGAAAGCTAATTGAATTAAGCCCTCTTGGCACCCACAAATTATACTAGAAGCCCACCTCCAGGTGTGTAGTGATTAGGAGAGGACCCCTATAGGGCTCTTCCTGGTCCTTCCCACCCTGCAACATTGGGGTGGGGGCGCCTTACAGACTCAGCTTCTCTAGCTTATAGATCCCCCTGAGTGAGCTATTAAGCAGAAACCACAGTCCTTGCACTATTAAGCCAGTTACAAGCAGACTTTCCTCAAGTATTGGCAGAATCCAACCCCCCTGGACTGGCTGCCATCATCCTACAACAAAATGGCAAGTCCAGGAATTCCTGGGGGTGGCAGACTACTGCAGTTTATGGATCCAGGGTTTTGCTGAAATCACAAAGCCCTTGTATGCTGCCATTGCTAGTGATGGGCCCCTCCTGTGGGACAGACCAAGAAGATCAGGCATTTAAAGCTCTAAAGCATGCCCTTGTAAAACAGCCCAGGCTTGGCTTTACTGGATTAAAGTCTTTACTATGGCTTTACTAAGCCATTCCACTGTTTGTCCATAAAACCAGAGGCATTGCCAAAGGAGTGTTAATGTAGGCTCTCAGACAGTGGAAATGGCCCGTGACTCATCTAAATGCCTTGACATAGTAGCCGCTGGGTGGCCAGGCTGCTTATGAACCATTGCAGCCCCAGCCTTGCTGGTGTGGAAGGTGAATAGATCAACTCTGGGACAGGACTTGATTTTGACAGCCCCTCACACAGTAGAGACCCTCCTTTGAGGAGATGAAGGTCACTGGATGTCAAATGCCAGACTCGCCTAATGCCAGAGCCTACTATTTGATCAGCCACAACTGAAGTTCAGAAAAATCTGAATGAGATTATTCCTAGATATGGGCTACGTCTTTCAATTGGCTCAGATAATGGGCCAGCTTCTTTCTACTTTGACCCAAGCAATTAGTAAAGCCCTAGATATACAGTGGAACTTCTATTGTGCCTACCAGCCCCGAAGCTCGGGATAAGTAGAAAGAAAGAGTAAAGTGGACCCTAAAAGAAACTTTAACCAAACTCATTAATGAGACCAGTGGAAAGTGGACAGAGGTCCTGCCCCTAGTAACTTTCAGAGAAAGGTGTACTCCATGTAGAGCAGGTTTTACTCCTCATGAAATCATGTATAGGAGGCCTCCCCTTCTGCTTGCCCATGTTCCCTCAGTTAGCAGACATAACTAACCATACTCCTTTAATATACCTCCAGTCCCTCTCCCAGATCCAAAGGGACATCCACCCCCAGATTTCAGATACTGACCGGTACCCTAGAAGGACCAAAAATGACTCTGAAAGTGCCTTTCAGCCTGAATATCAAGTGGAAGGATCCCTTCACCATCATACTCACCACCCCCATGGCTATTAGAGTAGATGGTTTGTCAGCATGGATACACCACACCCGGCTGAAGAAGACCAAAGACAGCAGAGCCCACTGGACAGCAGTCCCAGGAGAAAACCCTCTCAAGCTAAGACTGTTACAATTTTGATTTCTTTCCAGTGCATGCTGGCCCAATACAGATAATTATGCTGCCCAGGAGCCCTCTAAGACCAGTGTGGCCACTCACACAACTGAAGGACCCACTATAACACCTTTTCTTTCTATTCTGTTATGTTAAATAATATGCATCCTTCTCAACTAGATTTAGTTTTTGATTGATGGTTATGTCTACAACCCCAACCCCCATATTAAGTAGGGGTAGGCAAGCAAGACTCAGACCAAGAGTCAAGGGTTTGACTCAGACATAAGACCAGGGGCAAATGTTATGCCCCAACTCTATCTCGCTGGGGGCTTTCAACACTCCCCCTTTAAGACAGGAAGCTCAGCTGAAAGAGTCTGGTAATAACTGCAAAACCCCAGCTTCCCCTTGTGAGGACTCCCCTTACCAGGTGGTGCCTCTTGTCAAATTCAGCTTGCATTAAGGACTCCCTCTCCCTCACCTAAAGCCCCATATAAAAGGTTTCCACCCCTGATTCTAGGGGTTGAAAGGCTTTGAGCCCACTTTCATCCCTGCCGATCAATGAAGGACCCTTGCTTAATTTGGACCCAGTGTGCTGGTGTTTCTCTATTCCACTCATTTTTGGTGTAACAATATCTTGAACCAATTATGACCACACACACTCACCCAAGGCCTCCATTTTGTTCATTTCTTTTATATTTCTAAGATATAGCACAGTTCTTATCACATAGATGTTCACAAATTTAGATTCCCCACTAAAATGAAAACTCTGTAAGAATAGACATTATCTTCCCCTTTTTGCATATTTCTATATTCCGATGTCTAGAATAGCACTGCATATTTACAAGAAGCTCATGGTTGTATACGAATAATATACAAATGAATAAATGAATAAGAAAATAAAGACACAGAAAGGCAGGCAAGAAGGCAAAGAGAGAGGGGAGGAAAGGGAGCCCCTGGTAACATCTAGTAGTATCACCATTTTCTCTGTGTGCATCTGACACCCTCTCTAAACATCTACAAATGTGTCTATGAGATATAAATGACTGGGATAAGCCCTCCTCAGCCAGCTGTCTCAGTTGCCAGAGGCCAGACATTGATAAGATTTTAGACTGACTAATCACTCCAACTCCCAGGGACTCTAATTCCCAGGCTGGATCCTACTAAATTTTTACTCCTGGGCAGCGCCTGTGGCTCCGTGGGCAGGGCGCTGGCCCCATATACCAAGGGTGGAGGGTTCAAACCCGGCCCTGGCAAAACTGCAACAAAAAAATAGCCAGGTGTCGTGGCAGGTGCCTGTACTCCCAGCTGAGGGAGGCTGAGGCAAGAGAATCAGCTAAGCCCGAGACTGAAGGTTGCTGTGAGCTGTGACACCACAGCACTCTACTGAGGGTAACAAAGTGAGACTAACTCTAATATAATAAAATAAAATAAATTTTTACTCCTATTCCCTTCCTTCCTTTCCTTTCCCCTGGACTTTCCAACAGCCCTTTGCTCTTTCATTTGTGCTCTATCCAGGTTCCAAAATACCCACTTACCCTGGTCAGACCCAAATGTGGACTGTGCAGTCTTTAAAGTGTCAGAGCAGGTGAGAGCAAAGGCCTGACAAGCTACTTCCCACTGCAGGTGCCCCAGTGAGGGAGGAGCTACTTGCCAGGGAGGCTCCTGGGCCACTCTGGGCTGAGTGGGAAGTAGCTCCTCCCACACTGGGGCGCCTGCAGTGGGAAGTAGCTCCTCCCACTCTGGGGCGCATGCAGGGTAATCCCAGACATTTCCCCAGCTCCATCTCCAACCCATCCTTCCCAGGGAGATATGGTTCTTCTTCTGAAGTTGCAGACCTAAACCCTCCCAAGTTAAATTCTTTCTTAATCTGAGACTCCATGAAGCAGCATGAGAATTCCTGGCCCTTGACTTAATAAAATTAAAAAAAAAAAAAAAAAAGGACTGTGATCCTTTTCCTTCTTGGAAATAATTTTCCTCGCTTCTCAATTCAGCCCATGATCCGACTCCCCTGGGTCCTTAAGAAATGCACCTTTGAATTCATGGGCCAGCTCCCATCTTTGAGCCTGGGTAGCTTCCGAGCTGGTTCTGGTTTCTGGTCTCTCTCTCTCTCTCTCTCTCTCCTTTTTCACAAACATACTCACAAAACACTAAGTCTAGCTTTTTAAAGAGGACTGTTATAGTGCCAGCAAAATGACCACCAGATAAATAATCTTTAAAATGCCAATAAGGAGCCTTTATTTAGACTGCGGCTGGCTGCCCTCTTAAGTGAGGAGAGCAGCCTCCACCAGGTTTGAAGCAGAGCTTTTATAGGGTGTATTGATGAAGCAAAAGCAGCAAGCAGGCTGCTGGATTTCACAACTGGCACGTACAAAAGCAGATTTATGGCACTTGTGGTTACTTGGTTAAGCAAAATAATAGTTAGGTAAAAATATTTTAACATCAATGGGGTTAGCATGACCTTGTCCTGTGTGCGTGTGTGTGTTCCATGAAGTCATTAAGGCCTTATCCTGTGTGTCGCACGATCAGCTTCCCTTCCCATCTTTGCTTCTTGGAGGAAGGGCGAATGGGGGAGTCGGGTCCCTTGGCCCACCAGACCACCATCTCAGGACTCCTTTTATGCTGATGGTCTCTGTGACCATCAAAAGCTTTCTATAAGAATTGGATACTTATGCTCTCTCTTTACAAAATCTCCTCAATCTTAAGAAATGATAAGTGTTGCTCCTTTATCTTACTGAAATATTAGATGAGCCTTCCCCCGCCTCCCAGGAGAACCAGGCGGGTGTCCGCGGGCGGAGCGGCCCGGGAGGGGGACCACAGGTGCAGCAGGTGGGACAGGGATGCAAGAGGGCAGAGCCGTGGAAAGAAAAGTTGGGAGAGGATCGCAGATCCTGTGACGCAGCGACCTCGGGACCCTCTGCCCCTCGGTCTCCAGAGAGTTGCGCAGCGTCTTTCGCGCTCCCAGATTCCCGGCCTCCCCGCAAGCCCGAGAAGCACCGGGGCGGGACTGCACGCGCCCTGCAGGGGGCGCCGCTCCCTCGCCCCGGCCGAACCTCCCCGCAGGCGGCGCGAACTCGCCAGCTGGCGGATTTATCTTGCAGTGGGCTCGGCTCCGCTTCCGAGCTCCAGCCTGCCGGACGACCCACTGAGTTCAGGGGAAAGAACCTACTAGTAAGCCACAGACAGAGCAGCTGCTGGCCCGCAGCCTCTGCGTTGACACACATTGTGCGGTGGTCTCACATTGCCCAGGCTTGCTGACCATCTGCCGCGACGTCCTGCCCACAGAGCCAGCACCAACAGCAGTGCCGCCCCCGCCCAAGTGCGGAGCAGAGTGTCTGCCCCCAGCCTCTTCCTGCTGTGCGCCAAGCCCCTGGGGGTTCTCCACCTGCAGCTCCAAGGGCAGCTGCTGCCTGAGCCACCACAGGCGCCGCCCGGGCCCCACTGATGCAGGCGCCACAGCTCAGACTCCCGTGACCCGGGCAGTGGTCAGCAGGGCGGGGGCTGCTACTGACCTGTGCCCTGATGCTGGGACAAGCGACTTTAGAGGGAGCCACATCCGAGTGCTGTCCCCAGCCTGCCTGGCTCCCTCTTCATAGTTAAATCTCTGTCCTTTGGCCAATGCTTAGGGGGTCCCCTGAGAGCTACCTCAGTGGGCTCCAGATGTGGTGGCAACTCCAGAGCTGCTCCTGACCTGAGCTATCAGACTAAGTAAACACGTATTTTAAAAATAGAAGAAAGAAAGTTCTATAATGACTGGAATCAGTCTTAGCCCTTAGTGTCTTGTTGCTGTCGCCTCTCTTTCCTACCCACATGACTCTTGAAGAGTTCTGAGCCCTCCCCCAGGAACTTATCCTGCAATCTCAAGGCTTCTCCCTCCTCCTTTAAGTCTCTGTGCTGTGAGGAATAAAGCTGTCCTTTCTCATCAGAACCTTTGTCTGACCGGGCACATCTGCACCCTCAGGGGCTGCCCAACAACCCTGTGGGGGTTGTCTAAGGAACAGACATACTCCCCTAAACTAGGAGACTTTGCAGGGGGTGGGGGTGTGTATTAGGATGAAGGTGAGGTGGAAGGTCTTTCATGGGGTCAAGAATGGTGCAGGAGTTGGAATAAGTATAGCTCTGGAAACCAAAGGGAATCAGCTGTACAGACCAGCTCAGATCCTTCAGAGCACATCTTGGAACCCAGGTGTGGCTCCATCCAGACCAGACCACTTTCTTGGTCCTCTCCTTCCTCGACCTCTCATGCTCTGTGGTCTTTATGACCACAGTTGGCAGCAGCCCCCAGAGCTGTGGCAGCACCTAAAGTCCCCAGAGCACGTTCTGGCAGCAGTGTGAGGGGACCTGTGGGCCTGAGGTGGCTCCTGTAGCAGCTTCCCCCCAGAGCTGGGACCACAACTTAAAAGAGACTGCCATCAAACAACCCAATGAATACTTGAGGGGCTGACTTTCCTGAAAGGACACCTCCGCTCAGTGATCCCTAGAAGAAATAAAAAAAGTAAACCCTTACTATTTATATCTATCTATAAACAGATACTTCCTTGCCCCTCACCATCTTTTCTCAGATCCTGACCTGTGACCCTAAGCCCACACAGTTCGGGTAACCTACAGGAAGCAGGGAAGCAGAATGACCCCATTCAAGGTGCTTTCTGATCAACCTCCAAATTTTCTTTCTTCCTACTTTCTTTCTTTCCTATTCAGGGAAAAGGACATGAGACCTGGAGAGTGGCGAGGGGCATAGGTTCTAATCCAAGTGACAGCTCTTCAAACTCTCAAGTACCTTAGTGCAGATTTAGTGCAACAACTCATTTGTAGACACCCAGATATTTTCTTTTTTGATACAAGAGAGCCCATATTGCCCAGATATCAGGCCCTGATCCTGAAAGCTAATTTCAGGACTCCTGAAAGCTAATTGTCTATAATCTTTTATACATTCCTTCATCCACTCATTCAAACAGCATGAACCGAGTACACATTTCAGAGTGTTCAGAAATGTATAAAGTAGGGTTCCATGCTAATAGTGTAGCAGGCAGACTAGGGAGTGATCCAGTTATGAGCTAGAATGATACTGGCTGTTACAGAAGTGTATGGGAAGTCCCTGAGTCTTAGTCTTTGGATAGCAATTCCTGTTTCCCCAAAAGGAGTGAAGTGTCCAGACATTGTCACTAGTGTCATTTGTGGGTGGTGGATAAGGTATCTGTCTTGAAAAATGACTTTGGAGAATAGAGCGTGAGCTGAGATGTGTTGTGGTGGTCCAGTTAGAATGGTTAAGAGGAACTCAGGGTATCTGGGAGCCAGGAGTCATTGGGAAGGAGGTTTCCTCGCAGGAGGAGGAAATAAATCTGCCATTTAAGGGGAGGTGGGTCAGAAAGGGAAGCAAGCTAAGATAATGGAAGGCAAGACAGTGTGTGCAGGCTAAGAACCTGGGCAGTGAAGTTAAACATGTCATCGCCCCCTCAGTTTTAAATGCTGAGATAAAGCAAAAGGTGCCTAAGGATAAAAAGAAAGCTAAAAAAAAAAAGAAAAGAAAAATGAACCAGACATGTTAAAATTAAAAGCAGAGCCAGCCATTAACAATCTATGCCTGTGAAGGGACAGATAAGCAGATCTGAGGCCACTGCTCCAGGGTCTATGTGACTGTGGTAGTAATCAACAAGATAGGAAAGGTTCAGCCAGAGGGGTGCTCACAGCAGGGTGGCCAGGACACCTTAAAGGAGGGGAAGTCAGATTGAATGATAATTGGTGGAAGTAATAATGAAGTGATAGATAATAGTGGAGACTGGATTCACTTTACTAATGTTTCTGGTAGACATAAATTAGCTATATAATATTTTCCCACTGCATTTAATTTTAAAGAATGAAATAATTATTTGACGTGTAAATAACTTTGATATTTTTGGCATGACATTATTATTATAGTAATTGATCTGGATATCCTAGTTACATGAAGGTTATAGGTGCAGCCACCTTTTTCAAAGCTTGAATATGTTACAATCGTGGCCAAAATCTTCAGCCTTTTCAAACAGGGTGGGAACATTATTTTATAGGAGGATCTCAATAGTAGGTGGAGTGAACTGAAAAGACAATGAGGATTTGGTCAATGCTCCAATACAATGTTTTTAAAACATGCCTCAAAATTCTTTGATATTCCTCTCATTGAGAGGAGGGTTTATATCCCCTCTCCTTGAATCTAGGCAGGCTTGTGACCACTTTAACCAATAAAATATGGTAAAAGTGATGCCATGTGACTTCCAAGGCTAGATCATAAAAGGTCATGCAGACTCATGCACTCTCTGGGGGATGCTGGGAATCATATCAGAAGTCTGACCACCCCCAGACCATAATGCTTGAGAAGCCAGTTATAGGTCCTACAGCTAACAACCCCAGAAGAGGTCTCAGATGACATTTAGCATCAACCACCAATCATATGAGTGAGGCTTCTTGAATGCTCAGCCCAGCCAAGCTTCCAGGTGACCACAGTTCCAGTCAATATCTGACTGCAAGTATACGAAACAAAAATTGCCCACCTAACTCCTTTTTTAATTCCTGAACCACAAAATCATGAGAAAACCAAAACTACTGCTCAGTTTGGGAGTGATATTTTTAATGTGATGATTATAACCAGGACACTCACGAAAATTTCTCCTATTAGCAATATATCTAATTCCCTCTAAGTTCTTAGCTCTGCTGAGGAGCCAATAGTCACTAGATACCTCTCTTAGCCACCAAAAAATTCACTATTTACAAACCTCAAAGTTTTGCCCAGGCTGGACTCATCCCAACTACACTGGTGCTCACCACATAGGACATGATAATCCAACCAAGCGCAGAGCAAACAAATGCAGGGACCAGCCTGGAGGGTGCCCACTGGACATCTGCTCAAGTGAGCGGGAACTTTGTCTGTTCCCATTGTGTCTCCAGAACCTAGAACAGCACCTGACACCCAAGGTATACTCAACAAATATTTGTAAACAAATGACTAAAAAATGAACTCATGGCTCCCAGAATGGAGGTCTCTACCCCCTGGGACCTCATCTGTCAGAGACCATTTTCAGTAGGAAGATCACTCCGCTGGTTACTGACATGAACGTCCCAGGGACTATCGTGGTGCCGCGTGTCTGAATTTCATTCATTGACCCTATTTCTTCATTTCCACCCAAAGGAGACTCACTGATAGCAAGAATCCTGGTTGTGATTTGTGGTTAGGGGCTCAAATTTGACCTACAAACTTCTGAACTCCAAGTTTTGTTCCTTAGTTTTCACACTGAAAAAAATAACAAAAGGTCTTATGTAACAATGATTTGCATACTTTACACATAGTAACCTAAACCATTCAGGACTCCAGGTAAAATATTATTATTTTCACTAAGTAACAGAGCTGGGATTTGAATCCAGGCTAAGTTCAGACTCTACTGCTCCCCAGTTGTTGATGGCCAACTAGAATTTGGTGAGGTTCAGCCTGTATCCACCCTGAAATACATATGGTTCCTGAGAATCTGAGACCAACTCTCACAGATTTACCACTGTTTGTATCTTTGAGTACTCCAGCACAGCTCAAGGTGGGATTGCAGTTTCCCAGAAGGAACTTGCCCATCCTTTTTTTAATTTTTTCTTCTTTGTATCTTAATTTTGACTTTTAGGCACTCCCCAAACAAGTCTCCAGTGTC
Source organism: Otolemur garnettii (assembly GCF_000181295.1). Classification (NCBI taxonomy): domain Eukaryota; kingdom Metazoa; phylum Chordata; class Mammalia; order Primates; family Galagidae; genus Otolemur; species Otolemur garnettii. Next base: position 156,646 of record NW_003852569.1, read on the forward strand.
CCAGAGCAAGAAGTTTACCATATCAATTCCAAAGCCTGCTCAAATATAAGCCCCACAGTGGTAGCCACTTTCCCAGCTGATCCTTTTCAGCCAGTTGAATGATTTGACTGGCAGAGCAGATTGGGCTTCAACCCCCAGTCAAGTTTCCTTTTCACACTTTTTATTTTAAATGCCAAAGAAATTATGTGTCTAAGAATATTGTTTTCAGGTTGCTACTTTTTAAAAACAGAAATTACAAAAAGCTGGTAAATTCATCTTTTGAATGAATTACCAAAGTATCACATAGGTTTTGTTCTCTGTCTAAAATTTACTTGCTCAAACTCTGATTTCCCTCAAAAATTACAGTTGTAGCTACAGTTATATGATGTCTTTTCATCTGTCTGAAATTATTTCAAGAATCACCATGGCTTGGGTTTAACAGAACCTTGTTCTTCTAGGTATTTCAAATCTCTATCAGAATGAAGCAGCACTAGTGGGATTCACACCGAGAATGATCCTTTTGGTTTGGAGTAAATCAATGCTGCCCTATTCTAAAGTCGGAGCAGGAGCACCCCAGTTAAGATCCTAAACTGACTGTGTTATGGCTATTCCCCCTTCCTGTTGTTGAGCTCAAAAATTAAAACTTACCAGCAAATAATAATAATAATTACTTCAATTCTGTCTCTTAAAAGAAATTTATAGATGCACAATCTGTAACCTCCCAGACATACTTCACATTGTCTTTTTTCTCAGTTAACTTCAATTCCAATTTCTTCAGAATTTAATAATTTTCAGCTTGCCTCCCTCCCTAAAGTCCACTATCTGTAGGTTGCCTTGATCGCCCCCCTTTAGATCCTCATTTCTACCTCTGCATCCGCTAGCTCTTTGGTCTACTTTTCCATTTTCTGGCACCTATTGCACCGTCAGCAGGGGCCAAGGGTTCCACATCAGATGGTCCCTCTCACAGTTTTTTTTTCTTTTATTTTTTTAATTAAGCCTTTTGTACATAGATCATAAATACATTTATGCCATTATAGGATTCAATGTGATGATTATTTGAACAAATTGGAATGCTTACATCCCATTAAACAACATAGCCTTCACCACTCACCCTCTCACAGTTTTGCAGAAAGGCAGGCCTTTCATTAGCCTGTTTTTAGTAAACTCTCTCAACACCTCCCCCACACCCCTGTCCCACCCTCAAAGCTCCACAGAGCCCCTCAGCATAAGGAAAACTCTGGCCCTTAGTCTTCCAGCCCCAAGCCAGCATCAGGCCAAGTGCTGGGTAGCCTGGACCTTCACAAGGGAGGAAGCAACAAGTGAGTACAGTCTCCGTTGAGAAGAGGTGTTTTTTCTTTTTTGAGACAAGAGAAGAGGCTTTATTTTACTATGTTGTCAGACAAGGAGATAACATTGCCAGAAGGAGGGGGATCCTTCAGTCTCTTGGAAAATCCAAGGGCAGAGTGTTCTGGGGAGAGCCCAAACCCCGCCCCCCATGAAGGTTTCTGTGGTGCAGTCCAAGATAGAGTTCTGATTTCTGTTTGGTCTCTTGAACTCTGGCTCCCTGTAAAGTCATTCCTCCCAGCAGGAAGTTCCTCCTGCTGGCAGGACATCCTGGCAGGTATTTGACCTTGAACAAAATAACAGAAACATTTGAGCACAGAAGCTTCAGGCTGATGTCTTCTCATTTCTGAGTTTCCAAACACTTGCCCCCCCCCCCACCAAACCAAGCCATTTTCTAAGCCAAGAGAGAAATGAGAACATGGAGGGGGCACACGCATTTGGATAAACCATCCTCAAGGACGTCAGACAAATTTATATGCACCCCTGACAGCATGCTCAGAACCAGAACAGGAAAAAACCTGGAGCGCCTGCAGTCTCTGCAGCCACAGCCCCTTGACAGGTGCCGCAGAGGCTCCTGCTCCCCACCACCTCCCCTACCCGCACCCACTGTGAGTGGATGGGCCTCTTTCTGAGGGTTCCATTTCAGGTCTGTGCTGTCCAGTCACCAACCTGCAGAGTGTTCCCAGACATGTGCCTAAAGGTTTGGGAAGGCAGAATCAGGATGTCCTTGAGACTGCCAAAATGCTTCCTGCCCTGGTCCACCCTGGACCTGCTGCTCAGCTTTGCTCATTCACTCGCAGCCTCTGTCTCCCTCACTTCATTCAACAGAAGCAGCTGGAGACACACGTACATGTGTCTTTTCCTGAGTGCTCTGCAGCGAAAAGGGACCATCACTCAGAAAAGTAAATAGACTAGATCTGATGAGATGTCCTCCCCTGCTCTGCACACCCACAGAGTGATGGACACTCTCAGTGTCCTCTGAGAGTGACAGCTGAACATGACCAGCAGCCTGTGGGAGTGTGATGTGGGAGAGGTGGTGGAGGTTTGGAGCCAGTGCCTGTCCAAGACAGAAAGGATCCTGAGAGGCCCCCATGGTCTCCATGTTGCAGACTGGACACTGGAGGAAGAACTAGAGTGGAGAAGGGACATACAGTTCCAGAGGTGACAAGGTTCACATCTGACATGAAGAAGAGGAGGGAATATTGCATGTCTGTCTACCCGACTGCAGGATATATGCTATTCATTCTAAGACTATAAATATTGAGAGATGGAAGTGGTTTTATGTGTTTCCAAACGTTAAGAAGAATTGTGCAAAGGATAATAATGGACAATTTTGTTAAAATGGTTGATAGTCATGAGGTTGACGATAGTGGGGTTGTGAATGTACCTCACACCATAGCATAAACCTCAGTTAGTCTGTTTCATGTAAACATAATGCTATTATCACACTAGATTTAATTTTGTACTCTAGCTGTGCTCTTAATTGAATTTTACCTCAAAAATAGTAATAAAATATTTTGCATTACATTTAACAAAATTAAAAGAAAATTATCATTTATATTTTAATAGTTGCATGTTTAAATTTAATCAAATTATATTAAATAAAACTTTATTTAATGTTTATTTATTTATAAATGTTTCTAATTTTCTGTAAAATTACCTGGCTTTAGGCACTACATTAAAAGCAAAGGTTACATCCCCTTTTTACCTCCAATTTAAATTTACTTCTTTTGAATTGGTGATAACAAGTTCTTTCAAGACACATGTGTGTGTATGCACACTTGTAGGACACAAGGAACAGGCCTTCTGATGGTGACAGGGGAAGTTTCACGCCCTCTCAGTTGTAATTTTTTATTTTATTTTTAATTGACAAAGAATATTGTATAGAAATACATACTTAATTTTATTGTGCATTGCTTTATTGCACTTGGAAGATACTGCATTTATTATAACTCAGAGGTTGTGGCAACCCTGTATTCAGCACATCTACCAGCATCATCTTTCCAGCAGCACATACCTGCTCTGTGTTTCTGTGTCAAATTTTTAATGATCTTTAAATTAAGGTATATACATTGTTTTTATACATAATACTACTACACATGAATTAGACTGCAGAATTATGTAAATATAACTTTTATATGCACTGGAAAAAATTAAAATTTATGACTTGCTTTATTGCAATATTTGCTTTATCCCCCAATATCTCCAAGGTATGCCCTTATTTATGCTGTAAAACATCGATGTTTTCCTGCATGTGTACACTGTGGGAAGGCTAAATTGAGCTAATTAACATAGCCATTACCTCACGCTCTTTTCGTTTTCTGTGTGGTAAGAACTTAAAATCTACTTTCTTAGCAATATTCAAAAACACAGTAACTTGTTATTAATTATAGTCATCATGTTATATAATAAAATCCTCGCGTCTGACTGAAATTTTATACCCTTTGACCAAGATCTCTCCAATTCTTTCAGCATTACCAGGCTTGTTCCAAAGGACTGAAAGGAGTTATTTAAGTTAAAACACAAGGTTGCTGACTAATAACAAAAGTGAAAAACCCAATGATATAAGTAATACACGGTCATATTCAGAATACTTTAAAACTGTAAGGCCAATGTACAAAGGATTTTGTCTCTAGTATGAGGGTTTAAAAGACAAAATTTTAAAATGAGTGTAGCTGCAATAAATTATTAAGGGATACAAGTTACCAAAAAAGGGTCAATTTTGATATCAAAAGTATAAAGGGTGAATGGGGAGAGAGTGAAAATATAGTTTACATTTGTGATTAAAGTTCAGTTCAAATAGTTTGTTTTAAATTTAGGTGTTTTATATAAGTCCATGGTAACCACAGAGAAAAAACCTATAGTAGATGCACAAAATATAAAAAGAAAAAATTTGAAGAAGTCCACCAAAGAAAATCATCAAATCATAAGAAAGACAGCAAGAGATGAAGAAAACACAAAAGGTCTATGAAACAACTAAAAATCAATTTTAAAAATGGCAGTAGTAAGTCCTTATCTATCAATAATTACCTTGTATTTATAAATGTATTAAAACATCCAATTGAAAGACTGGAAATTATCCAATTGAAAGACATACAGTGACTGAAAAGATTAAAAAAAAATAAGATTTAATCCTATGTTGCCTATAAGAGACTCACTATACCAGTAGGAACATAAACAGCCTAAAAGTAAAGGGGTGGGGAAAGGTATTACACACATATGGAAACAAAAGAGCAGTAGTAGTAGCTAGACTTACTGATTTTTTATAGTCAAAAACTATAAAAAAATTATAGAGAAGGCCATATATAAAGATAAAGGGGTTAAATAATCAAAGGGCCTAACAATTATAAATATATATACACTCACCATCAGAACATCTATGCAAAAAAGCAATTATTAAATTATCTGAAGGAAAAGAGACTTCGGTACTTTATTTTCAACAATAAACAGATCACCTAGACAAAAAATTAACAAGCAAATACTAAGCTTGAATTACACTTCAGACCAAATTGCCCTAGCAGATATATAGAAAAGATTCTATCCAACAGCACAGAATACACTTTTTTCTCAAGTGCATACAAAACACTCTCACAATAAATGATATGCTAGGCTGCAAAACAAGTCTTAACAAATTCAAGGTTGAAATCGTATAAGTCAATCAACAACATGAAGCCAGAAATCAATAACAGGAGAAATCTAAGTAACATCCTCTTAAACAACCAATGGGTCACAGAAAAAAATCAAATAGAAAACCAAAATATACTTTGAGATAAATAAAAATGGAAACATGATATACCAAAATGTCCGAGATACAGTGAGAGCTGTACCCCAACAAAAGAAAGCCAGCTGTGATAAAGCCATAGCTAACATTGTACTCCATTATGAAAAATTGAAAGCTTTTCCTCTAAGATTAGGAATAAGACAAAATGCCCACTCTCACCAATTGTCTCCACCATTATTCTGGAAACTCTAACCAGAGCAATTAGGTGGTATCAGTAACTTTTTACCAGTAAACAATAAGCCATGAACATTTTTTCTCTTTAAGAAAATATAAAACTTTTAACTCAGGGCCTGTAGCTGAGTGGTTAGGACTCCAACCACATACACTGAGGCTGGCAGGTTCGAGCCTGGCCCGGGACTGCCAAACAACAATGACAACAAAAACAACAAAAACAAAAATAGCTGGATGTTGTGGCCAGCACCTGTAATCCCAGCTACTTGGGAGGCTGAGGCAAGAGAATTGCTTAAGTCCAAGAGTTTGAGGTTGCTGTGAGCTGTGACGCCACAGCAATGTACCAAGGGTGACATACTGAGAAACTGTCTCAAAAAAAAGAAAATATAAAACTTTATATTATTTTATAATATAATTTTATTATATATTATTAATATAATATTATTTTAATAGCAAAAGGCACTTAAATTATACCTGAATTATTAAAGGTAATTTTCAGTCCTATTGATATTTTTTCTTTGAATATGGCATGTTATAATATATTCAATTGCGCAAGTAGGTTTTCAGTTTACGTGAATTTATTAATAACAAACAGGATATTTTCAGCTCTGTACAATGTACTTATTTCTTCATCAAAAGCTAACTTGGTTTGACCTTCATGCCCAGAAACTCCATGCAGCCTCCTGGGCTCTATGAGTTCATCTGAGGGGCTCCCCCTACACCGGACCTCCATATGGTCCCTCATCACCTGCCCAGGCAGCTCATTGTCAGGGGCTCTGCATGAGACTACATCTAAAGGCCATGGCCACCAGGTAGCCTGGGGATTTCCTGTGCATTATATTACAAAATTTATCACTTGAGATGTGTTTCATGATTTATTTACTTAATCATGTGTTTCTGTCCTGTTAGACCATGAACTCAACAAAGAATTCTGTCACAGTCATACCCATTATCAGGAAAGGACATGTGACAAATTCTGCTTCAAACTCTGTAGACCAAAAGGAGGAAGAAAGGAAAGAAGGAAAGAGGGCATGTTGGGCTCCCAGAAGTGCGTGGGAGGCTCCTGGACAGCCATCCTGCTTCCGGGTTCAGCCCATTGAACATTATGGAGGTGCCCAGAGGGAGGTGGAAACCTAAACCTGGGCATGTGCCGGGCTGTCATCTCCCTGGTTGTGAAAGCCACAGCATGCCCAGGCCATGCATCACGGGGCCCTGCACAAGATAAAAAGGCTCCTGCCCTGGGTTCCTCACACACAGCCTCCTCAGAGACAGCCTCTCCTGCCTGCTCTGCACCTGGTGAGTGTCTGGCAGGGGACAGAGACTCAGCTGGGAGTATCTGGGGAAGACTGCACAGATTTCAGTAGGGAGGAGTGAATCAGAGGTGTCTGGTGTGTAGATGGCAGGAAGGGAACTTTGGAGGGAAGCTGGGAACAGGGAAGGGGGATGACGAGCAAGGAACCTCTGTGAAATGCACCAGTTTCCTGGCTCTCCACACACCCCACTCTTTTCCTGAAAGTTAGGCACCCCACCCAGACACCACCACTGGGAGTCATTTTCCAATTGGGTGTATCTGCTTCAATATTTCTGTGAAGACAGAGGACTGGGGCCCAGTTAGCAGATACCAGCTTTCTTTTCTGGAAGGAGGGCAAAGTGGATAGCAAAGTCCTACCAGGTGAATTGAACTTGAGATCAGCTTCCATTGTCCTTCCTGAAGGTCATAGCTCATGAAGCAGCTGGTCAGAGGAGCAAGGACTCCATAAGCCATTTACAGAGTGGACTAGCCTCAAGCTCTGGCCTTGACCTTTCTTTTTGATCTATTCAGACGCACTACCCTCCAGCCAAGATGTCCTGCCAGCAGAGCCAGCAGCAGTGCCAGCCTCCACCCAAGTGCCCCTCACCCAAGTGTCCCCCGAAGAGCCCAGCACAGTGTCTGCCCACAGCCACCTCCTGCTGTGCTCCAAGTCCCAGGGCCTGCCCCACTCCTAGCACCGAGGGCGGCTGCTGCCTGAGCCATCACAGGCGCCACCACAGGTCCCACCGATGCCGGCGCCAGAGCTCTGACTCCTGTGATGGGGGCAGTGGTCAGCAGGGTGGGGGCTGCTGCTGACCTGCATCCTGATGCTGGGAGAAGAAACTTTAGAGGGAACTAGAATTCCAAGGCTCCTGATGCTTCCTCTCCCAGACACCCTGTTCCAGCTTTCATACTCAGCTGGGGTGTCCCCGCCTCAGCTCCCAGCTGTCCCCAGAAGGCTTTTGCTGTCTGATATCCAGGATCTCCCAGCTCTCCCTGCTTTGCCCCTACTAAGGATTGGCACTGCCTGTGCCTGACCCTGTCAAAATAAAGCTTCTGGAGCTAATTAGCAGTGCTTCCCATTGCCATCTGTCTCTGTCTGGGAGGAGGGGTTGGATCGAGCCCCCACCCTGTCCTGAGATCCAGCCCCACTGTGCAGAGGGTGCAGACTCCTCACTTGAGACTAAGAAATAATTGAGGGTTTCTCCAGTCTTTTGTGCTGGAATTCTGAGGCACCAGAGAGAAGAGGGGATTGCACTGAGGCCCCTTACTGTCAGCAAAAGGAATTGACTTACTCCAGGAAATGCAGGTGGACTCCCAGCCTCCTACTATTTGCTTTCGACCATTTCTAACATTCCACTTAAGAAACAGTCAATGTGTAATAGGCAATTACCCCCAAATAGGCAGAATAGGTTTTTGTTCTCAATAGCAGAGACTGGGGTGGGGGCTGTCCAAGGAACTTTTTTGGCTGTCAACACTTAGGAGTAGAAAGAGTACTTCTGGCATCCAAGTTGTAGAGGCCAGGGACCATCCTGCAAAGGACAGCCCCATAACAGAGACCATCTAGCCCAAAATGTCAGTTATACCCAGATTGTAAAACCTCAGAGTAGAATGAAAACGTAAGTAAAGGAGGAGCAGTCTCAGAAAGGAAAAACACTTCCATATACTCAATAAAGCCCCAGAGAGATGAGGGGTAGGAAGGTGGGAAGATTGAGTTAAAGCCAAAGAAATTATGGGTCAGGCAGAGTGAGAGCTTAGAAAGCATGATAATGTGAAGGGGGTGGACCAGGAGACAACTAGGGAAAAGGGGAAGGGAAAAGAGAGAAATATCACTGGGATTACAAATCAATATAATTTTAAGACTGAAAACTTATTAGTGCTTATCCTATCTACAAACCCCTAAGCGACTGCTGTGAACTCATTTAATTCTCTACGTCTATAAGACAGGTTCTCCTAACAAGTACATTTCATAAACAGTGAAACCGTGAATGCAGAGAGCCCCCCGGGGACTAATTCAGAAACCGATGACCACTGTATGGAGAGTGGCTGGATGTCACAGGCCACAGGCCCACCGGCACAGCAGTTACGGTGGAAAGAACTCAGCTTTTGCAGAAGTGAAGCTGCCACTTATCAAGGACTATAGAATGAGGACTCGAGATCAGGGAACCTATCAAGGTCAAGATCACAATACCCAGACAGCTTCCAGTGAATCCACTCATCAGGAAGAGAATGTGAGAATTGGGGCCACTGATAAAATGTGGACCTACAACACCAGGACAGCCAAAGACAGCCAGAAGTTACATGGTTCCTGATGCTGTCCCTGACAGTGGGTCCCAGAAAGTGTGAGCTTGATGGTGCAGAAATACCCCAATTCTCTTCAGAAGCCCACCTCAACCCAGCCCAGGATCCAACAAATAATAGTTCATTGATTCAGAACCTATTTCTTGAGCACCTACAGTGAACACACACCACTCTAGGAGCCAGAGATCCAGTAGAGAGCAAGAGAGAATATGATGCTGTTCACAGGGAACTTCCACTCTAGTGGGCCCATTCAAGAAAGTCTCCCAATTTGCTTGCAGAGCTGCAGTCTAAGGTGCAATCATCCATCTGTCCGGTGATTTTCCCATGCCCTGGGACGGGGAAGGCAGCAGAGTAGGTTAATAAATACAATGAGGGGCCTGAGCCTGGGAAGAACAGTGAGGAGTAAACATATTGGCTTTTCTGGTGATGAAAGGATCATGTACCAACTTTTTGCTTTCATAGCAAAGGTGGCAATGGAGACTGAACAAGGGATGGACTGCTTGTGGTACTGGGAGAACAGGAGGGCACAGTGACCTCTGTTCTCAAGCCCTGTCAGATTCCCTTCCTCTCCCCCTCCAGAGTCCCACTGGAGGAAAATGTTTGCCCTGGTGCTGTGAAGGTACTCTCATTTTCCCACTCCTTGCTCAGAGTGGGAAACCACAGCTTCAGGCTCTCCCATAGCAGAATAAACAGATGCATTCTGTACAACAGAATATACAAGCAGTCATAAGTGTGAGTTGCATGTCAGCCAGATGCTCGTAACTGAGGACCTACTATAACAGCCTCTGTTCATAAGTGCAAGTTGTATGTAAGTCGGATGTTTATAACTCAGCGACTCCCTGTACTAATAATGTTTTATCAAAAACCATATTTTAATTGCATGTATAATACAAAAGATCCATCCTATTCTTAAGTGTATTAAAAATAAGGCAAATTAAATTTTACAAAGCTTAATAGAGAGTCAGCAACCCCCAAAACAGAATAGGTTCAGGGCTATAGTGGTGCTGCCTTGTGGTTGGAGGGGATTTATGGACTGAAAAGGGAAGGAATACATAGAAAACAAAAGTGAGGGATAGAAACAGATGGACTGGTTACACGCAATGCTTACTTGAGCATTTGCAATTTGCAACAGCTGGCTGTCTGTAATTGGCCAGGACTTGGAGATTAGTACAAGTAGTCACAGATCCAGGTACGCTGCCATTTGTTATGTAAGGGGAGATTTTAGGGCAAACTTAAAATACATAGGGAGGCAGCTTTAGTTTAAACTTCATTTTTATAATGTAACTTTACTTCAGAAGGAAATGCATCTCCAGTATTATAATAAGATATGACAGAAAAACTTTATAAAGCTGATTTAAATACGATTTCTACACCCCTTAGTAAATCATATCAATCACATTACACTGTGTTATTGTATTATACAGTGTACACAATAACACTACCACATACTTTATTAGTCACCTTCTATTGATCATAATTCACCTTTCAGCTAAATTCTCCCTCACTATCCTAGTGTAGGTGAGTCACCTCCTTCCCTGATCCATATCTGAAGCTCAGAGACACAGAGTGAGTGACTTACTGACACATGGTTCATTATGTGTAAACTAGTTTCTTGTTTTCATCTCTTATTCCAACTTAGAGTTGGAGCATCCATAGCTGCTTTCATTGTACTATAGCTTTCTCTGTCTCAAACACCTTTACCTTAAGACACCTATCACCTGGAAAAACAAGGCAAAAGAGCCAGGAACATGTAATTCCCCAACCAGTATTCTTGGACATACTATTCTGGCCCCTTCTATCTACCATGTTCTGCCCTTAGACATCAATTTGTCCACCACCATCTCCTCTGGGAGGACACCTCTGCCTCCTGGGTCCCAGAAGTTCCTCTCAGTGTCCCCACACCTGCTGCCTTTCTGGCAATCAAGCTTTGCATTCTACTGTCCCTGCCTCACACCTATATTCAGTTCTCATGGGACACTGATCTTGTCTCAACCACTCCCAAGTGAGACCAGATTAGAACATTGGAATACATCAAGGCAACAGAAGCCTGATACCCAAAATCTCTTGCCTGAGCCTATGGCCTCCTTGCATGTTTCCTGTAGCTCTCTTCACCTTGGGCCCCCTACATCTGCCCCTACACAGTGAGCTGCTCAAGCAGGGCATGTCCCACCATTTATGGTCAGGTCCACTCATCATCAGATGGATTGTGCATCTATCCCCATGCCTGGTGTCCAGTATCAGTTTGTTTTTAAGGAATAAAAGAAAGTAAAGAAGGGATTCAAATGAAAAATAGAAGTGAGGGAAGGAGCAAGGGAGAGAGGGAACAAGCTTAAGGAATACTATTTGGACAGACTCAGGGCTCCCCAGGTCCCTTCTCTTAGAGAAGTGTATTCTCTCTTTCTCCTGGCAGCCTATCACCAGGACCCTACAGCCTCTAAGCAAGCAACACAAGACCTGGTGGCAAAGTCCTGTCCAGACCTTCTATGGGCCAGAACTCCCTGTGACACCTACCTCTTCCCCAGGTGTTCAGACACATATTCTCTGAGCACTAATGTTGGTCATAAGTTGCCCCTGCTCAGGACCAGGTAAAGGTCCCCAGGCACTTGATGTACCATAGGCATGTTTGGAACTGAAGGTGAGATTTTGGAGACAGAATAATAAAAGTTGAGCCCAAACAAATCAGCTATCTCCTGACTAGCCAGAGACAGGTATCACCTATGAAAGAATTGCCTATTTGTTCTGTGGGCAATGGGTACACATGTGAGCCCACAGGTAATCTCATTCTCCAATCTCCAGTTCTTTCTCTTCCACCTCACATAATTTGATTTTCTCAAACATGGCTGTCCATCAGAGTCACTTTGGGAGGCATTAAAATTCTGATGCCTCTGCTGTACTGAGTCTAGGTGGAGCTCAGAGTTCAATATGTTTTTAAAACCTCCCCAGGTGATTCAAAGGTTGTGTGCCTCTGATCTCCTAGCACCCATCCTCCCCACCACCACATCTACCTCAAGCTCCCTCTTCTTGTGCATGACTTTGTAAAATAATAAAACTTTCTTCAGCTCCATCTGCCTGCTCCATGCCTCTCTTGGCAACCAAACCCATTCTAGATGTTTGGTGACCTGACCAATTCCCCAGCACATGAGACCTGCCATGACCTTCACTGGGTGTGGGAGCCCAGCTCAAAGATGAAGAAAAGAAGTCACATTATAGACACTTTCAACAGCCCTCAAAAGTCAAAGAAGACTCCACCTATAAAGATTTAAAGGACTTGGCAGAAAGAGAATTTAAAATATGAATGATGAAGACAATAAAAGGACAAGAAAGTGTAAAGACAGAACCAAAACTTGGATGAGAGATATGTAGAATATGGAAAGGATATGGTGGAGGATAAGGAAATGAAGGAGATAATCAGGGAATGTAAAGATTCAGTGAAAATATTGCAAAAATATTAGATGTGTTCATTCAAGAAAAGGAGCTGAATTTTGGTAAGAACTGTAAGTTTTGTAACATTTTAACTTACTCTATTTCCATTCCCCTGTCCCAATGCCATCATAGTCTTGAGAAGTAAAATCTTAGTCACCACTGTTTCACTAAAACAGTTCGTGAAAATTGTTTGATAGAACAGTTTCTTGAGATGGTAGCAGCAGTTGGGAAAATAGAAGCTGGCCAAAGAAAACTTAAGTAGGAAATTTGAGGAAATAGATGACCATAGAAAGTTTTTTTAAGTTCTGCCATATTCCTGGAAATCTAGGAGACTATGTCTACTTATAGGCTTAAGTGCATGCCTACAAAAGACCTGGAAAGGCCCTATTATCTCATCTTTGACTGAGATGTTCCATATAGACAGCAAATGAAATGGAAGACAAATTTGTAAACCATCTTCTGAACTCTTGAAAACACATTTACAAAGAGATCCTCAGCAAAGGTAGAGAGACTTATTAGTCCAAGGAATTTAGGAAACCCACTGTCCACTAAGCAACTAAGTAGAGAGTTCAGTGGCCACACAAACAAAGAGTACAGACTTTACAAAATTTGTTCTGGAATGTCACTAGGCAAATAAACAGCAATAACAACAAACCCAAGAGAGGAAGTAGAAATTTGATTTCTAGGATTGCCATGTTATATGACTTAAAATGTTTAATTTTCGATTTTAAAAAAATCACAAAAGAGTTGCAAATAAACAAAAGTATAGCCACAGGATCAGGGGAGAGGAAGAGAAGATAGTCAATAGAAACCGTTTCTGAGGACACTCAGACATTGGATTTACTAGACAAAGATAAAAATAAGGTGTTTAAAATACCAAAATAAATTATGTGTCAAGAACAAAAACAGTATGAGAATATTGTTCTGCCAAATATAGAATAGCAACAAATAGAAAGAATTTTTTAAATTTTATTTATTTGGCTTAAATAACCAAATAAAAAGTGGGGGCTTGATAAGTATAATAACAGAAATTTAAAGTTGACTACAAGGATTTGGTGATGTTGAAGATAGATCAATCATGATTATCCAATCTTCAGAACAGAGGAAAAAAGGATTTAAAAAATAAACAGAGCCTGAGAGACCTCTGGGAATCCATCAAGCACACCAATATGTTCACAATAGGAATCCCAGAGGAGATAAGAGAAATAAAAGGACAGAAGGAATATTTGAAGAAATAATGGCCAATTACCTCTCAAATTTGATGAAATATACTAATCTACACGTTTGAGATGATTTTTAAAAAGTCTCCTAGCAGGATATAGTCAAAAAGCTGTACACCTATAGTCCAATTATCAAAAGACAAAAGCAAAAAAGATATTTTTAAAAACAGTAAGAGCAAAAAGACTCATCAAATACAAAAATATCTTTTATAAGATTAACAGTTGATTTCTCATCAGAAACCATGAAGGACAAAAGATGTTTAGATGATATATTCAAAGTGCTGGAAAAAAAACATTGTGAGCCAACAGGTCTACAGAAAAACCATCTTTCAAAAATGAAGGAAAAGGAAGGCACCACTAGATAAATAAAGACTGAGCAAATATGCTGCTAGAATTCTGTTCTATCAGGAGGAGGAGAAGAAGCTCTTCTTCTTTCTTTCTGAAATGAAAGAATGCTAGGCAGTATTTAAACCCATATGAAAAAGTGAGGAGCACCAGTAAAGGTAACTAACTAGGTAAATGTAAAAGACAGAATAAATGCATTTTGTGCTTGTAACTTTTTTCTCTTATTTAATTTAAAAGATACCTGCATAAAGCAATAATTGTAAACCTTTGTTCATGGCCTTATAATGTATAAAAATGTGATTTGTATGACAATAACAAAACACAGAAACAGGAACAAAGCTACATAATAGCAAAGTTTTTGTATACTGTTAAAATTAAATTGGTATTGGTCTAAATTATATTACTTTAAGTTAAAAAGGTAGTAGTCATCACCAAGGAAATTAAGAAAATAACTCAAAAAATATAGTAAAATATATGACATGAAAACCAAAAGGGGACACTAGAAAATATTTATTAAACACAAAAGAAAGCCATAATGGAGAAATAAAGGAGAAGAAAAAAGACACAGATATATAGAGAATAAATAGCAAATGACAGACATAAATTCTATCTCGGCAGCAATTACACTAAACTTAAATTGTTAAATAGTTCAATCAAAAGGCAGAGATCAGCAAAATGGATAAAATAGAATGGTCCACTGACTTTATGTCTATAAGAAAACACACTTTAGATTCAAAGACACAAATATTAAAAGTAACAAGATAAAAAATATATGCCATTCAATGGTAACCAAAAGAGAACTAGAATGGCTTTACTAATATCAGACAAAACCAGGTTTATTTCAAAATTAATACTAGAGACAAAGAAAGATATTTTTAAATGGAAAATAGGATTAGTTGACTAAATAAGTTATTATACACTAAAGTTATTATACATTTTTATTACATATATACATGCACCTAGCTATAGAGTCTCAAATTACATGAAGCAAAGACTAACAAAATTGAAGGAAGAAATGATTAAGTTCAGAGCTGTGTTATTTATAATAACAAAAAATCAGAAACAACCCAAATATCATCACTTGATGAATAGATAAATAAAATCGGTATATCCATAAGGTGGAATATTATTTAGTTATTAAAATGGAGTACTGATACATTCTGTAACATGGATAAACCTTGCAAATGATATGCTGAATGAAAGCAGCCGACATGAGGGTTCGTGTACTGGATGACTCCACTTCTGTGTCCAGAGCAGGCAATCCCTAGAGACGAGAGTAGACTGGTTTCCAGGGGTGAGTGAGTGGGGAATGAGGGCTGCTGCTGCGTATGACATTCCCTGTGCAGGTGATAAAAGTGTTCTGGAGTTAGAAAGTGGTGATGGTTGCACAGCTTTGTGAATAACCTAAAAGAAAAAAAATTGTACACTTTAATAAGGTGGATTTTATGGTGCATACTTACATCTCCACTATGATAGGAAGGCGGCATTTTCCATCTCCTCCTCTCTTACCTAAGTATGAGTGTCACCAAGTAGAGTAGACCTTGTTTGGGTTACAAAAGCATATTGAACTAACAATTAACTCGGACCAGTTGGAAAGGAAGATTCATCACTGGCTCATAAGTTATATTGACTAATCAAAATGTACCCAGAGAGGCGAACCTGAAAAGCTGCATGCCTATTCCCGTATGTCAAGAACTTCTCCCAAGATCATTTATTCAAGCAGTCTCCTATTGAATATCTCTTCTGAGTCTCTCTGGATCACGAGACACCTGCGGTCCCTGAGGCAGGCTTCCTAGCAGTACTGACTCCTGTAGAGTCACCCTCCCACTCCCTGCATATCCGGAGAAGAGCAGCTCCTTCTCCAGGAGTAGAGATGAGGAACAATAGGGTGTGGAGGCAGCTGAGGGAGACCCAACGGAAGACAACTTGCATTTCATGAAGAACAGAGAAGACTTCCCACTGATAGCTTCTGATGTTTGAATTTAGAACTTGCTAAAACAGCAATTGGATTACTTTTCAAGTGTTGTCTCTGAATGGCTCAAGGTTTCACCCACCTCTGTCCTTGCTTCTGGAGAATCACAAAATATGCAAAATAAATATTTACTTTTGCAAGGCATCTGAAGCCCCAGACTTATTTAGCTAGTGCTCACAGACATTGGAATCCCTCCTGGAAGGAGTGGTCCTTCCTCCTTTGGGGTTTGTCCTCTATGTTATGTTGTGAGCCCCTGAGAGTAATAGAGGTCTCCTCTTTTCCCTGTTGTATCTCCAGTGGCATCCAGGGTGCCTGACCCATGGCTAACACTTCACAAAAACTTTGCAAATGAAGACACATAGAAATGAGCAACTTATGTGGGAGGAAATTCTAGGAGGGATGGTAGGCATGACAGGAAACTAGGGGCTATTTTAGCTTATTCAGGGGTCTGTCACAGAACACTGAACACCAAGTAGCTTAAAAACAACAGAAATTTATTTGTCATGGTTGGGAAGTCTGAGATGATGGTGCCACCGTGGTCAGGACCTGCTGGGCATCTGCTTCCAGCCCCTCTTCCTGCCAACTTCTCATCGTACATTATATAAATAAATCACCATTTCCTGAGAACTAAAAAAACACAAACTCTATTGAAGCATAAAACAGTATCCAGTTAGATGTAAAATATGGAAGGTATCCCCACCTGGCAGAAAAAAAGACAGGAGATCTCTTTGGGGTCTTTTTTTTTTTTTTTTTTTTTTGCAGTTTTTGGCCAGGGCTGGGTTTGAACCCACAACCTCCAGCATATGGGGCCGGTGCCCTACACCTTTGAGCCACAGGTGCCGCCCTGGGGTCTTTTTTTTATAAGGACACGAATCCCATGTTGAGGGCTCTACACTCAGAACTTAATCATCTGCCAAAGGCCTCACCTCCTGACACTATCACACTGCAAGGTTGGGGTATCCACATATGCATTTGGGAGACAACAAACATTCTGTCTACAACAGGGGATCAGGCCAAATTCTCAGCCTATGGGACACAGACAGTGGGCAGTTTCTCCTGCCGGGATCTCAGTGCAGAAACCAGACACTTGGTGTAGGGCCTGGGTTCCCTGGAAGTGGCCGCTGCCATCAGGCGGTGTCCTACACCAGACCGACGCCCTCCCAGGCCTTCCCCTCTGACAAAGCTGCTGAGGGAGGACCCTGCTTCTCACCACTCTGCTCCATCTTCAGCCCTACTACAAAGTGAGGAATAAAGATACTCCCATTACCACCTTCTCCAGAACCAGATCCATTGGTGGAGCTGCCCACAATGTTGGTGAAGTGGCTGCTGGATCAGAAATGAATCTGAGGGAAAATGACTCCACCTTCCTCCCCACCTGCCATCCTGAGCCAATGGTGCCTCCTACCTGTGCATCCTTTTCCCACATACCTCTGAAGAGAGAACTAGTAAAATCTCTGTATTTCAAGGAGGATGACCTGAAGAGTGGAACAACAAAAAAAAAAAGGAGGGGGGAGAAAAGGAGGGAGAGAGAGAGAAAAAGAAATTAAAGCTCTTTATAAAATGCATTTTTCTTTTAACACATGTGACCCATCATAATGGCTTTACTATTTATAGCAGTGGTTCTCAACCTTCCTAAGGTTGCAACCATTTAATATAGTCCAAAGGGGTTGCAACCACAGGTTGAGAACTGCTGATGTATAGAATGAAACACACTCACTGTGAAAGTATTTCATTTAAAATGTCACAAATAATCATAGGCATGCACATTGTTTTATGACCTGCTATAACATAAACATTTTTCTGTAGCAGAAAATATAAATAATATAATTTAAGTGAAAAATATTATAATTTTAATAGGATTATTAAATTTTAGATTTGTTCTTGACAGGTTTTTTTTTTTAATTTAGCAGAACAAATGGTAAATTCAAATAAGAAAGTCTTCAGCTTACATAAGTAGATCACTCTCAAATCTTACATATTGTCAGGTCTATTAACTTGTTCTGCCCATCAAAAGTCAATTCAGCTTTACTACTGTGTTCCCCAGGAGCCCTGTAATTAGATTCCCAGGTGCCGTGATATCTGGGCACCTGGGAATCTAGGGTCATACCTCTCTTTCTCCACTTTTCACTCAGTCCTCTCCTCCTAAGAGCTCAAGAGTGTAGTAACTACTGACATCCAAATGTGCCAGGGGACCAAAGGAAGCAGAAGAGAGACCTCGGGGCTTAATGACGTTATGAGAAGTTGGATTAAAGCATTGAGCACCTGGCTGTATATTTAGGAATGTGGATATTTCTATTTCTACCTCTTTTTCCTGACAGATTGTGAGCAGCCCAGAAGCAGAAAGGCACCATGCACATTCATGTCTACCCTCTTCCTAGCAAAGCCCATGGGGCAGGACCTGCGACTAAGATGGTAACTGAGTGAAGGCTGCAAGGAAGGTGGAGCAGGGAGTGAGACAGAGGCAGGTGCACAGGCACCAGAGCCTTCTGGATCCCTCCTGCCAGACACCTGGGTGAGGCCCAGGACTATAATGAATGGCTGGGCTTGTGCCAGGATGTCGCCTCCCCAGGTGTGACAGCAGCAGCATGCCCAGGCTGTGCATCACAGGCCCTGCACAGGGTAACAGGGCTCCTGCCCTGGGCTCCGCAGGACAGCCTCTCCTGCCTGCTCTACACCCACTGAATGTCTGGCAGGGGACAGGACCCAACTTGGGATGCTGGAACAGAAAGCTAAGGTTGTACCAGAAGAGGGAAGCAGAGAGGTCTGGAAGAAAGCCCTAGAGTCAGAGCTACAGAGAGGGCAGCCCTGGGGGACATGGGGCCGGGAGGGAGCCCCTGCAGGACCTGACAGCAGTTCTACAGCCTGAAAGGCTATAGGAGCACAAGGTCCCTCCAGTCCTCTTTTTGTTCATGGCCACACGTGTTTCCTGTGACATCCATCCTCTAGAATGCTTTTCCCATCCCCTTAGAGATACAAAAGCCTGGATGCCCAGTTAGACTGACAGCAGCCTGTGCTGGGTGAAGGGCAGAGTGGGAGGCAGCTAGCAGGGCCCTCCACCCCACACCTGCTTCCCTCAGCCTCCTGCACTCTTGGTTTAGGAGATATGGCACTGTAGATTCTGAGCTGATGAGTTGCTTTGTTTTTTCCAGGGCACCCTAAGTCTTGGCAAGATGTCCTGCCAGCAGAGCCAGCAGCAGTGCCAGTCCCGGCCCAAGGGCTCCCAGAAGAGCCTAGCACAGTGTCTGCTCCCAGACACCTCCTGCTGTTCTCCAAGCCCCCAGGGGCTGCCCTGGCCCCAGCTATGAGGGCGGCTGCTGGCTGAGCCACCACAGGCACTACCCCAAGTCCCACCAATGCCGATGCCAGAGCTCTGACTCCTGTGACAGGGGCAGTGGTCAGTGGGGGTGGGGAGGGCTGCTACTGACCTATGTCCTGATACTGGGAAAAGCAACTTTAAAGGAGCCGCATCAGAGCACCAAGGAAAATCCCTCCCCCCAGACACCCTGTTTCAGCTTCCACTACTGAGCTGGGTGTTTCAGCCCAGGGTCCCAGCTCTCCCAGAAGGCTCTTCCTGTCTAATTCTAATGTCTGTAATATCCTGGTCACCCCACCACCACCACCATGCCCTTGCCAATGACTGGCACTGCCTGTACCTGACCTTGTCAAAAATAAAGCTTCTGGGGCTCTTTAGCACCAGTGTCTCCCTGCCAACTCTCTTTCCCCCTCCTCAGTTCCTTGGCCAGAACCACCCAGCCCTGGTGAACCTTAGTTTTTCACCAGGAGAAAACAGCACATTGATTACCCTCTGCTCTGTGGAGGGGAGGGGAGTGGGACTGAAAGGGAGAGAAGAATGAGGTTCTGTTGCTTTAAGGCCCTGCAACTCCCGGTGAAGAACCAACTTTGCCTGTGCAAGGAGAAACAGGCTAAAGGCACTGCCGGAACTGGGGGTCTCCAGTGCGTGATACTGGGACTGCTGCGTTATTTCCATCAACTGTTAATGGAATTCTAATTATGAAACAGGAAGCCTGGAGGCAAAGAAATAGAAAATAATCTGAGGATGAGCAGAATGTGGAGTCCAGAGAGAGAGAAGACTATTTAAACGAAGGCTATCAGGAGCAGGGTGCAGGCTGGAAGCTCAGCCAAGGAGATGGCCTAAATGTGCAAAAGGAGAATTTTAGGAGGAAGAAAAAAAGAGAGAAAATTAGAAGTGTGGTTGGATTTATAAATAAGGACAATGAAAGAAGCAAGCTTTTAGTAATTTTGTAACTCTGCATTACTGTGATGTCAACACATGGGCGTCACAGCCTCACTGACCTCACATGTTTTGGCCTAAATTGTAGGACTTGAATGCTGCTGAGGTAGAGTAATGTCTCTGTATCTGAACCAAGAGTAACAGTTCACTTTGCCAGAAAGCCAGAAAAATGCCAGAGTTCAAGCTATAGCCAAATTGCAAATATTAGGAGAAAAATCATATTAAGAACTGATTAAAGAAGGCAAGGGAGAAACCTCCCCCCAAACTATAGATGACCTTATAAGACCACTGAATCAAAAAAGGGTTTATCAAATCTTGTAAATTATTTTATTTTTAATGTAAGGACCAAAAAACCCTGAGAAAACTCTAGCATCAGGCATGCAGGTCTGAAAAATAGAGATATTTGTGGAAGCAGAACCCGCAGTCTGAGATTGGTTTGAAGTCACGGGCGAACTCTGAGCCAGGGCAGCCCTGTGAGCCATGTGCTGTGACAAGAGGTGCCCTACCCTTCAAAGCTCCACTCAGGATGTGAGCACCACCCACATGCAGGCTCAGCAGGCCTGAAAACAGAATACCACAAGCTGAACAAAACTGGGGGTCAGACAGAGCCTGCTACCCAGCTGTTGATGAGGCTTAGCCCCAAGCACCCCAGACCACCACTCTGAAAAAATGATGGGGTTCTGGCAGTGCCTGAACCTAACCTGAGTGAAGAGAAAAGGAAGCAGGGTGAATGGTAAAGTACCTGGCTAGGACTCCAGAGAAGCTCTTAATAATCTAGAATTAGTAAAAGAAACTCTTAAAAATAAATCCCCAAGATAGACTCCCAAACCTCATCCAGGCAGGCGCTAAGAGACCAAGTCTCAGGCAGGACCCCTTTGTTCACTCAACACATTTTTGGAAACATCTGTTATGTGCTCAATTCCAGGCACCAGGCCTGTGGCAGGGATTGTTGAGACAAAGTCTCTTCTTTGGGGAACTTACATTCAAAATGGGTCTGAGGGAAACAGTCCCATTTTTACATGGAATGCACAGTGAGGCACAGTGGCCCTCTCCTCAGCTGCCTCTCCTCACCTGGAGGTGAACATCTGACACTGGTACCTGTTTCATAAACCCAGAGAAGACCCTCAGCCTGGGAAAAATATTGCCACTTCAAGATAATGGGTTTGGTGGTGACAAAAAGCATATCAAGAAATTGGTAGCCTCTACAGCCAAGAAAGGAGAGGGGATTCACTGTTCATGGTAAGGAACAGAGTCAGCTCACAGCCTGCCTCTGTCCTTAGGCCTTTCCTGTCTCCCTCCCTTCCTCTCCCCATGGCCCCAGTGAAAACATCCCTCTCACAGGTGCTCTTTCTTCCTGGAAACTGTACCTGTTTCATCACCTAAAGGGGATGCCTGTGCTTTGTACTCAGCCCCCAGCTCTTGCTGCTCAACAACCCTACCATTCCTCAGCTCTTCCAGGCCCACACTGGCCTGCAGAGCACACAGGGGTCTCATGGCCTAAATGGATGAGTAAATCAATGAGTAAGTAAGAAAATTAAAAGCACAGGCCTATAGGAAGGTTGAGCCACTATTTGGAGAATCTTGTGACTTCCTCACAGGAAAACTCTTGGCATCTGCCCAAGAAGTAATGGAGGGCTTAGCATGGAGATTACAAGAGCTGTCAAGCTCAACATATTCTAAAGAAGGAAGGAATTAAGAGGAGGAGAGAGGAAGGAAAGAAGGACAAAGCTGAGGTGAAAGTGTTCTCAGAGCCTCTGATCGGAGATGCAGGGAAAAGGAACTGCAGTCGAGATGATTGACTTGAAGGGAGGTTGAGACTTGCTCAGGTCAGCAACCAGGCCTAACTTTACTGATTATCTTATATACTTTCAAACATTTAGTAAGAATTTAACACAGATATAAAGAAGTGAAGTAACATTAGGAAGCTACCATTAAGATTACAATTCAGTGTGAAGGCTGAGGAACACATATACAATCGATTTTGTTTAGAGTAAAAACATATAGGAGACTGACTGTCTGTTCTTGCTGGCCCAGACTGAAACTAGAGATTATAATGTTAATAAAGGAAGAAGACAGAGAACAGAACCCAAGGCTAGAGGACATGTGTTCAAGCTTCCAGCTGCAACTCAGCCTGATTCTCCAGATCTCTTTTTCGAGGGTCTTTCTGCATATTTCTGCATATCTATAGGCAGGTACAGAAGCTCGATCTTTGAAGAAATCTTTCTCAGAATCATTCTCCTGGGAGAGCACATTGAAGCCAACTGCCATGTCTGAGCATGGGGTGCTTATCTCTACACTGAGGAAATAAATAAATAAATAAGGGAGAGGGAAGGAGGTAGAGGAAAGGAGGTGGAGGGAAGGAAGGAAGGAAAAAAGGAAGGAAGGAAGGAAGGAAGGAAGGAAGGAAGGAAGGAAGGAAGGAAGGAAGGAAGGAAGGAAGGAAAGAGAGAGAAAGAAAGAAAGAAAGAAAGAAAGAAAGAAAGAAAGAAAGAAAGAAAGAAAGAAAGAAATGAATTTGGACACTTAGGGGCTTGGATTTCTTCCAACAGAAAAACTCCCTTCCCTTTCCTCTTCCCTCCCAACCACCACAACCTGGAAGGCTCCACTGTCCCTGCAGCACCTGTGTTTCTGCCAGGCGCCTGAGGACACATGGAGAGCCTGGTGCGAGTGCCCTTTTGCTTAGGTCCGAGCCACAGAGCTCACTCTCCAACCCCACCTCCAGTCCCCCAAGTATCTCTCCCCCACTTTATGGGATTTGTTTTCCTAAGAACTTCCAATGGAAGGTTCTTGGCTGTTCCAGGGATCTCCTCATCTCTGATTTTCAAAACTCACCTCACCCCCTTTGCAGCTGCTTTGCACCCCACTCTGAGGTTCTACAGGATAAAGAGTCCCCCCTTCAACTCCATGCACCTGCACTCTGCCTGTGCTTTGCACTCAGCCCCGAACTCTTGCTGCTCAATAACCCTACCATTCCTCAGCTCTTCCAGGCCCACACTAGCCTGCAGAGCACACAGGGCTGTCTTATGGCCTGAAAACAGGATTTCAGAGTAGACATGACTGGGGTTTATGCACCAAGTTTGTAATTCCACCTTGGCAACCACAAACGCAGCTCCTAGACTCTGTAGTGTGTCCTCTGACAAGAGTTGCTGAAACCAGCCTCAGAGTCTTGGCCGTGAAGTCTGTGAAGACAGACCTGGCCTCCTACGTGCCACTAAACCTCCTGCTATTGGTGAATCTACCCACAGGTGTGAAGAGATGCAACCTGAATTAAGCAAGAAGTTTGGACTTGAGACATCAGTGCAGTCAGGGGAAGCCGGCAGTTACCACTGATGATCCCCCACCAAAAGTTGTCCCTAACAAGTGAGATCTCAGTAGTAACACAAATTTTTCAGGCTTCATCAGGAGTCTCCCAGACTAAGCCCCAAACCCATTCATTCAATAATCCATTTGTTCAATAAGTATTTATGTGGCACTAGTCTAGGTACTTGGGTCAATGTGAAACAAGACAGTCCCCTGCCAGGGAGTTTATATCCCACCAAAGGTGTCTTCTATTTCCTTACCAGGGAGCAGATGTAGACCAAGGTGGTTCAAGATCCCATCAGATTCCCATTCTGGGGCACTGGATAGATACTGGTGAAGCATTGCTAAACCCATTGAAGGCACCAATCATGGGAACATTTTTGAGAATTTGATGTGTTTGTTTTGGCAGATACAAAAAACATCTGATATCTGCTTACTTCCACATTAAACGTAAGAGTTGAGTAAAGCAAGGGATAGATTAAGCATCCCAATGATGAAATGTTTGCTCAGAGTTGTCCTCATCCCTTCCTCACTTCCTAAGTCACAGTGACTAGCCCCACTCACCCTGATAGCTCGAAAGCACTTCAGTGTCCTGCTTGGCTATAGGACATGTGCACAGCTAAAAAAGATGGCCACACCTACAGCCTCTTCTGTATCAGGATAATTATACACATTTAATGTAATAATAATTATAGTCAAAATGTTGTCATTTTAAGATACATCCAAAATGTAAATGTCCCATTTTTATATAATTTTAATATATCATGATATACAGGATGAAATGTATGTATGTATTGTTATAATAAATGCAATGGGCAAATACTATGTAGCATTTATTGAACTTTCCATAACCTTGTTATTACATTAACCTTATATTAATCATATTCATCAATTATCACTCATGTCTGAGCTAATGGCTCTTAGCCATCCAGCTACTATGAATCACTCTCTTCCCCAGCTCTCCTAGATTCACTACTACAGTCACTAAGATACCCACACAAGGTCCCTTAAATGTACATTAATCTATAAGGCACATTGCCACAGACTTTGTAGATTTCTTAGCTCTGTCTCTGATTTTACCTGTGACACCCCTGGATCATTGTGCCTCTACATAGGTGGATTTTTCTTTCCTAAGACATCTCTACCTTAACACAGGTAATAGGAGAAACAGGGAGTGATTGGAAACTGGGAATGAGTGCCTGTCTCTAAAAAGCACAGCATATCATTCTGCCCTTGAGATCTCAGGTGTTCCCAGTGCTCCCCTCAGTCCTGTCCTCCCTCTGCCCCCGAACTATCTCTTCCCATGTGCTCCCTGATGCTTCTGGGGTCCACAAGCTTTCATTAGTTGTCCTGTCTAGTTTTACTGCTCTTGGACAGACACAAGCTCCACTTCTTGCTCATCCCATCAGCCACCCCAAGTGACAACAGATGACTAATCTGTGTTCATAATTCACTCAGAATCAGCAAAGAGCAACAAGGGTTTAACACCCGAAACTCTGACCTCAGGCCTAAGGACTCCCACACGTGTGTTACAGCATCCTCTGACTCATTTTCCTAATTGTCTCCCAGCCCCACTACTCTGTCAGCTTAAGCACAGGGGCAGTACCTTCTTTGCCCCTGAATCCCCTTTGCTCAGCACACTGCCATCTCGATATACATTATTTAAAGAGTAAATGATTTTTTTGTTAATTATTTTTTATTAAATTATAACTTTTACATTGATGCATTTATGGGGCTCAGGGTACTGCTTCAATATACAATATGAAATGTTTACATTGAACTAAGTAACACATCCATCACAATTATACTCATATCTTAATAGTTTTGAAATGTACCATTGCATCATGCACATTAGGTGAGGTCCCCCTAAATACCCTCTCTCCTCCTATATTCCCCCTCCCCTCCCCCTCTCTCCTCTTCCCTTCTACTTTCTGGACTATAGTTATGTTTTGCCATTCATATGAGTGTGTAGGTGGTTATATACTGATTTCATAGTAGTATTGAGTACATTGGATACCTTTTCCTCATTCTTGAGATACTTTACTAAGAAGAATATGTTCCAGCTCCATCCAGGTAAACATAAAATATGTGAAGTCTCTATCTTTTTATGGCTGCATAGTATTCTATGGTGTACATATACCACAATTTGTTAATCCATTCATGGGTCAATGGGCACTTGGGCTGTTTCCATGTCTTGACTATTATGAATTGGGCTGCAATAAAAATTCTGGTATAAATGTCTTGTTGTAAAATAATTTTTGATCATCTGGGTATATACCTAGTAAAGAAATTGCAGGATCAAATGGTAGATCTACTTTTAGTTCCTTGAGGGTTCTCTAAACTTCTTTCCCAAAAGGTCATATTAGCTTGCATTCCCACCAGTAGTGTAGAAGCGTTCCCTTCTCTCCAAATCCATGCCAACATCTGTAGTTTTGGGATTTCGTGATGTGGGCTAATCTTACTGGAGTTGGATGATATCTCAAAATTGTTTTGATTTGCATTTCTCTGATGATTAACAATGATGAGCATTTTTTCATGTATTTGTAGGCCATGTGACTGTCTTCATCAGAGAAGTTTCTGTTCAAGTCTCTTGCCCACATGGAAATGGGGTTATTTATTCTTTTCTTATTGATTAGTTTGAGTTCTGTATAGATTCTAGTTATCAGATCTTTGTCAGAAGCATAACCTGCAAAAATCTTCTCCCATTCTGAAGGTGGTCTGTTTGCTTTACTTACTGTGCTCTTGGCTGTGCAAAAGCTTTTTAGTTTGATCAGATCCCAGTAATGGATTTTTGATGTTGCTTCAATTGCCCGGGGGGTCCTCCTCATAAAATATTCTCCCAGGCCGATTTCTTCACGTGTTTTCCCTGGACTCTCTTCTAGTATTTTTATAGTTTCATGTCTTAAGTTTAAATCTTTTATCTAGTGAGAATCAATTTTTGTTAATGGTGAAAGGTGGGGGTCCAGTTTCAGTCTTCTACAGGTCTCCAGCCAGTTCACTCAGCACCATTTGTTAAATAGGGAATCTTTCCCTCACTGAATATTTTTGATACACTTGTCGAAGATCAAATGACCATCAGCAACTGGGTTCATCTCTTGGTTCTCTATTTTGTTTCATATATCTACCACTCTGTTTTTGTGCCAGTACCATGCTGTTTCTGATAATGTTATACCTCCTGATTTGTTCTTATTTCTGAGTAATGTATTTGCTATTTGAGATTTTTTCTGATTCCATATAAAACAAAGTACTATTTTTTTCAAGTTCTTTAAAGTATGACAATGGTGCTTTAATAGGGATCGCATTAAATCTGTAGGTTGCTTTGGGTAGTATGGACATTTTAACAATGTTGACTCTACCCAGCCATGAGTACTGTATGTTTTTCCATTTGTTGACATCTTCAGCTATTTCTCTTCTCAGAGTTTCATGGTTCTCTTTAAAGAGCTCTTTCACGTCCTTTGTTAGGTAAATTCCCAGATATTTCATCTTCTTTGGCACTATGGTAAAAGGAATAGAGTCCTTGATTGTTCTTTCAGCTTCACTGTTGTTGGTGTATATAAAAGCTACTTACTTGTAAGTATTGATTTTGTATCCAAGATACTTCTGTATTCCTTGATCACTTCTAAGAGTTTTGAAATTGAGTCCCTGGGATTTTCCAGTATAGGATCATATCATTAGCAAAGAGTGAGCAGTTGATCTCCTCTGACCCTATTTGGATATCCTTGATCGCCTTCTCTTGCCTGATTGCAGTATCTAAGACTTCCATTACTATGTTAAATAGCAGTGGAAACAGTTGGCATCCTTGCCTCATTCCTGATCTGAGTTAAAATGTTTTCAATTTTATATCATTCAATACGATATTGGCTGTGGGTTTGCTGTAGATGGCCTCTATCAGTTTAAGAAATGTCCCTTCTATGCCTATTTTCTTAACAATTCTGATCATGAAAGGATGCTGGATATTATCAAAGGGTTTTTCTGCATCAATTGAGAGAATCATATGGTCTTTGTTTTTTAAGAGTGAATGATTTTAATGAATGAAAACTCAAGAATGGCAGACCCATAGAAAGACTGAAGTACAGATATTTGAACAGCCTTGGGATTTCTTGGATCCCTTCTCTTGTCAAAACTCTTGACACTGGCCTTGGAGAAACAAAAGGTTTGGGGCTGCTGAGGGATAGAAGCTGCCTCCTGGGCAAAACTCACCACCTCACCCCTCCCAACCTACCCCCCATTTCTTGCCTGTAAACCAAAACAGGAAAAGCACTCTAAGATTTGGTGTCCTTCCTGGAGTCAGGATCCCTCAACCCAAGTTACTTTCTATTTCCCTGCTCCTCTCTGCCTGGGAGGAACTTTTCCTAAACTGTGGATTCGGGGCTACAAGTTCTGAAATAAACAGGGAACAAGTGGATTTTTTTTTAAAACTGATGCATTTTACCTCCCCTAAAGTTGTTAAACTTCTCCCAAGATGTCCTAAAAGCAAAACTAGGAGTAGCATTGAAGTCTCCCCAGATGTCCCCCAAGTCCTACTCAGCTGTCCTGCTCCATGCCCACCTGTAGTCTCTTCCTGCTGAGCTGAGCTCTGGGCGCTGCCATTGTTCCAGCTCTGGAGAGCATGTCTGCCTCAGCCACCCAGGTTTACATACCTATGGACCACAGCATCAGGGCTCTGGCTGCCATCAATCTGCTGTACCCAGTGCCTTGAAAGCCAGAGGAACTAGGTTGAATGACTCAACAAACTAGGGAGATGGGCCTCTTCCATGCTTTCTTCCTCCACTGTCATTCCACCTCCAGGGTTGAGAAGTTCCATGGAACTATTAGTGATGATGACAGGAATGGGAATTTCCTCACAGAATTTATTGTTTAATCTGAAAATCATATATACCAAAAATCTTAATCTTTTTTGTTTTTAAGCCACATGCATCCATAAACAACTGGTTTCCAGCTCTCAGTGTGTCCTGGTCTCAGCAGCCCTCATGTTTCTAGAATGACCCTTACTCAGCAGAATCCCCAGGTACAGTCCCAACTACTGCACTTTCATGGTGCCCACTCCATAGTTTCTCTGTCAAACATCATTGGGTTATTTTAATGCTCACATTTACTGTCCTTCCCAAGCACCCTGCAGATATCCATCCCATAATCCATTCCAGGATCTCTAGAGGTGAGACCTGCCTCAGGGACAAAGTGTTCCTTGAGCACCAAGTTTCAGTCACTAGCGTGATGCACCTGCCTGGAACCCAAAACAGCCCCTCATGCTCCTACTGTGTACACTCCTCTCTGCACAGTCAGGATAGACAGGAAGTGAGGAGAAAACATGTTACATAGGAAGAATGTAGCCAAGAACTGGAAAAGGAGATGGCAGGTGTTGAAGACAGAGACCTGGCTAGAGTCAGGTTGATCAGAGTCTCCTACTGCCTCCCAGAGAGTTTTCCTTTTTCCTGTTGCCTGTGGACCATAGGTGAGTAGCACTCAGATGTTCTTACATCCAGCACCCATCTCTTAATATGCTCCCACCCCTCAATTATTTTCTCTCTGACCCCTAGAAACTCCCCAATGTCTACTCCCCAGTCCCTGTGCAGTGCCCGTGATCCTTACAAGCTCCCACTCAGCTTTCCTGAACCTGCTTCCTACTTGCCTTCTGGGACCTAGAATCATGGGATTTACTGATTTAATTGATACTAGAAAAAATGGAGAATCTAAAAGATGCCACCGTTTTATAAATGTCTTCTTGGAGCCTTCTAACTAATATTTCAAACAGCCTAGACTCAGCATGATAGAAACAGCATTTGTCTAACTCAGCCATTGCCTTCTCCCATGCTGTGTTGAGCCTCCTTTGAAAATGTCTCAGTCACTTTTATGAGTAATAAAGTCCCCACAAGCCAAATTTAATTCTGTACAAAACCTCAAACTCAAATCCCCCCTTCCCCATGAGTACTTGCCAAGCCTCTTCCAAGAAACTGTAGCTTTCACTCATTCACCTCCCCACCTTCCCCTGAGGATGGACCCCTTCCTTTCCCCTTGTGCTGGGAGATGGGAAATGGAAGGGGAAATGATTTCATATCTGACTGTACCATCAGCCTGCTCTGCTGGTGGCTTTCCCCCTCTGTATGTAGGTCCAAGTGAGGGCTGACCCACAGGATGCTTAACAGGTTCTTCTGGGCATCTGCAAGGGACCTCCCCACAGCACCATTCCCAGACCTGGGGTGTGCAGTCAGATTTGAGTCAGATACTCCCTAAGCTCCCATATTCTTTGGTACTAGCCACAGATTCCTGACATGGTGATTTCTGAGCCCAGCTAACAGGCATCCTAAACTCAACACCTCCAAGACGGTGTAAGCTGGCCTTTCTTCTCAGGTGTCCTCTGTTGCTTTTTCTCAACACCCTGTTCTGCCTCTTCAATTCCTTTTCGTCATTCAACAACAGGCTCAGGGGGAAATCAGCAAGTCTGCTGAGATAGCAGGCATTCACCAAGGGGGATAAAACCCAGTAGTCCTTTCTTCCTTCTTAACATCTAGAAGTTGTCATGAATCCTCTCCCTTCAATTGACCTCTTCTGTAGAAGAGCAACCAGTTCCTTGCTCCTGTATAAGACAAGGGGGAAACCACAGCATTTTTTTCTAAGGCAACAACTCCCCCATCTGACAAATTCTCATCAAAGTTCAGCCTTCTAAATATGAAGCTGGAACAGAGAAAGAGAATGATATCTTTTTGTCAGCCAGTACTAAAAAGATTTACAGTGATTTGTTCTAGAGTTAATCTATGGGGATAAATAACACCTACTATTTTCAGCTTTTGAAATTTAGCTAACATTTCAACACAAGAAGAACCTCATAACTCAACATCCTCTTACCCACTGGATTCAACCAGAGCTTTCCTATGGTATTAGAAAGGTGTGCATATCTCACAATTTACAAAAAATTAATCTGAGGGTAAATTATAGTCTATGTAAAAAAATTAAGAGCAAATACCCTCAAACTGGCATTGAAAATACATGGCACTTTCTGGCTACCTCTTTTCATTTTTCTTAAAAATGACTTTCCTTAAAAATTTCTTGCCATGGAATGTGATTGTTGTGGCATAGAAGGAACAGAACCAAGAAGGAAAGATGAGTTGTAAGCAAAGGGAGAAGAATTTCATGTCTGTTGACTCATCCTTGATTGCTAATGTAGAATGTCCAAAATGCACTCCAAGGAACTAGCCTGAGGTCCTGCACTGCCCATTCCTGTAGCAGCAACTGGAATGACTATGCTGTGAAATTCTCCCAGGATTTATCAAGTTAAACCAGTCTCTACTTCCTTGATGTCTTGGGAGCACAGGAAGCCAAACACCACAGGATGGGACTTCTGAAACTGGTGATTCTCAGGGAGTAGCCCTTGTGTTGTGGTGACCCAACCAGACCTTGATCTTTAGTATTGTCTGTAATCACAGGACAAACACTCTGCACATGAGACCTGGGGAGAACCTGATCTTACGAGGAAAAAGAGACCACCTCAAGGCAGATGTGAGATTAATGAGCTCCATCTCCCAACCCTGTGGTGAGCCTCCCAAGATGGGCAGTCAGAAATGAGGCTGGAAGTAAGCCTGACAGAAGTCCACCATGTTTTGTAAAAGAGAGGTAAAACTATCAACCAAAGTCAATGGAAGAGTTGGAGAATGTTGTCTTCACTAAAACATCACAGGAATGGAAAAGCAAGTGTCCCATATACTCAATACTAACATAAAATCAGTAGAGAAAAACTCAATTTAATTCAAGCTGGGGGCAAGGGGAGGAGGTAAGGGTGGGGGAAGATAGAGGGAAATTGGTATGTTCCCACCTAACTGATGCCACATAAGAGTACATGGCACACCTCCTGGGTGAGGGACACAACTTACAACAGGGACTTTATCTAACAAATGCCAACATTATAACCTTATCATTTGTACCCTCATATTAATCTGAAATTTAAAGTAAGTAAATATATAAAAAATGAAAGTTAATTAAGAGAATGTTTTGACTGTTGACTAAAATGTGTGATTTATGTCCCCATTTTGATTATTGTTCCCTCCTCCCTTCCTCTGCCATTAATGAATAAGGGTTATGACCTGTGGGGTAAATCACTGCCATGCTTGCTGCTGCAGGAGGACAAGGCTTGCTCCTGATAGCACAGATGTGGAAAAATAATGTTCACTTTTGCAGCAAAATCTAGAACCCAATATCTTTTTCTTACATGCCTTATGTCCCATGGACTTCCCCTTGGCTATCTCAAAATAAAGTATGGCATTTGCCCATTCCCCATTTTGAAGAGGGTAAGTTGTAAAGCAAATTTTATATCCAAATGTTGTAAACTTTTAAATTACAATCACATACATTTACCATAAAAATATTTCATTTTAAACTATTGCTTAATTAACATAAATAATATTCTCCTATGATTCTGACCATCATTTTGGAAACAAATGGCAAAGAATAGTTATTATAATAGTAGAGATGGATTCAATGAGAAATATATACCTAATACTGCATATAATAAAACCCCATATGAAAGTAAGATTCACATTTTGTAAAAATCATACTGCACAAACCTTAAAGATTATCAGGTCTGTTTCATTAAATGTGCTGCACATGATGTCACCACCATCATCAGCCTTATCATTAGCAACACACTTCAAAAATTACTTTCTCAGTTCCCATCAATTACCTTAAATATTTTATGCTCATGGATCATTTTACTTTCATATAATCAATATCATACCTCCTACGGGAAGTTAAATATGGACAAACTGGCTTTTTTCAGATTTAATATGAACCTTGTGATCTCAATTGTTATAGGTTCTTTGGATATTTTATCTTCTCTTCCACATAATCCTACCTTGGCTGTAGTCCTTTTAGGGGCCTCACCTGCACCAGAGAAGGCCTGGGTGTCATCCTCCAGCCATTACCTAATGTATCTCATTCCCAGGATCTGATGTTTTCCGATCACCTAACATGCCCAAGAGTCAAAGCCAAGTACATCTAAACAAATCACTCCACTCTGAATATAACCCAGCAATGGGAATCAATGTCCAGAAGACAGGTGTGTGAGGACATTTGTGTCACAGGACAAATCACATGGTGTCAGACATATATGCTTACTTCTCTGATGTTAATCTAGTTAAACTTGAAATGTTCAAGGTCAGAGTATGTCACGTGCGTCTCTGCATGTTCAGTGCAAAAAGCAAGGGGCAGAGGCCAAGTTAAAGCATCTGAGCTAAATGAGTGAAAAGAGAACAAATGATAGGTCCACAATACACCTGGAGAACAGACTTTAAGATTTCCTGGTTCTTCCTCGTCAGGGATCTTTGCAAGCATGCAGGAAGATGAGGAGCTGGCATGGGAGTGTCTGGCCATCACCTTTCGGTTGTGAAAGCAGCAGCGTGCCCAGGCCATGCATCATGGGCCTTGCACAGGATAAAAGGCCTCCTTCCCTGGGCTCCTCACAGCCAGCCTCCTCAGGGACAGCATCTCTTGCCTGCTCTACACCTGGTGAGTGTCTGGCAGGGGACAGAGACTCAGTTGGTAAGACAGCACAGATTTCAGTAGGGAGGAGTGAATCAGAGGTGTCTGGTGTGTAGATGGCAGGAAGGGAACTTTGGAGGGAAGCTGGGAACAGGGAAGGGGGATGACGAGCAAGGAACCTCTGTGAAATGCACCAGTTTCCTGGCTCTCCACACACCCCACTCTTTTCCTGAAAGTTAGGCACCCCACCCAGACACCACCACTGGGAGTCATTTTCCAATTGGGTGTATCTGCTTCAATATTTCTGTGAAGACAGAGGACTGGGGCCCAGTTAGCAGATACCAGCTTTCTTTTCTGGAAGGAGGGCAAAGTGGATAGCAAAGTCCTACCAGGTGAATTGAACTTGAGATCAGCTTCCATTGTCCTTCCTGAAGGTCATAGCTCATGAAGCAGCTGGTCAGAGGAGCAAGGACTCCATAAGCCATTTACAGAGTGGACTAGCCTCAAGCTCTGGCCTTGACCTTTCTTTTTGATCTATTCAGACGCACTACCCTCCAGCCAAGATGTCCTGCCAGCAGAGCCAGCAGCAGTGCCAGCCTCCACCCAAGTGCCCCTCACCCAAGTGTCCCCCGAAGAGCCCAGCACAGTGTCTGCCCACAGCCACCTCCTGCTGTGCTCCAAGCCCTGGGGCCTGCCCCACCCCTAGCACCGAGGGCGGCTGCTGCCTGAGCCATCACAGGCACCACCACAGGTCCCACCGATGCCGGCGCCAGAGCTCTGACTCCTGTGATGGGGGCAGTGGTCAGCAAGGTGGGGGCTGCTGCTGACCTGCATCCTGATACTGGGAGAAGCAACTTTAGAGGAGCCACATCCCAGGACCATCCCCAGCCTGCCTAGCTCCCTCATCATGCTTGAATCTCTGTCCTTTGGCCAGTGCTGCGGTGTCCCCTGAGGGGGCTCTGATCTCCTTGGGAGCTCTGACTTTCCATTCTCTAGGAACCCACAGAATGTTCCCCTTAGCATCTGCCAGGGCAGGCAATGTGTGCCCACCAATTGTATCGCCTGTGTCTAACCCTACAAAGAAATAAACCTTTGTTATCTCAGCACCCCTGGAAACTCTCTGGCTTTGTTTCACCCAGGCTGCTCTGTGAACATTTCCTCCCCTCTGCTCCTCCAGCACCACCTGGCATGAAGAATAGATCCTACTCCAGACCAGAAGATGGGAGCTCTAACTCCTTAACTCCTGTGCCAGAAGGTCCTCCTGCAGGGAGGTATCATGTAAGGCCTGCTAGAGGATTTCCCCTTGTGATTTGGTATAGGAAGGGCTTTACCTGGTGTCCAGCCTGTCAGAAGGTGACAACTACCACTGGGATATGGAAAGATATTCTAGAATCCCCCACTAGCAGACAAGGAATGGGAAGGCAAAAAATCCAGAAACTGGTAGAAAAGTTTTTGAGGAACCAGGGGAGGAGAGGAAGGCTTCAGGGATGACTATTAATGCTGTCTCTTCAATAAAGATCCAGAGTGCAATGGTCAGAGTTAAAACCACAAAGATTGTGGATGCAAAGAAGAAATTGTACTGAGGTTTTATAAATAAGTGTCTTGTGCAAGAAAATTGGAAAGGAGAAAAAAGTGGAAGTGAGACACAATGGCATTTTTATAAATGGATATAATTGTAAGATAAGTATTCACTAGTGCTCAGATAAACTAGATACTGTCCTGAGTGTCTGACATACACTTCTGCCATTAAGCCTCCTAATAACACTCTAAGGCAGGTCCTTTCATTATCTCATGTTACAGATACAGAACATAATCACCACAAGTTGTCTTAACTTGCCCAGGTCTGGCTGCAGAGACCATCAGCACAACTGCTGTGCTAACCTGGTTTGCTTCAAACCAAGCTACAGTGTTCTTTCTAAATTGCTTTCTCAACCTGGCTCAAGTATTTAACATTGGTTTTTGCTCTCTCTCCCACCTCCCTCTGCCTTCCTTCTCTGCTCTCTCTCTTTTCCACCTCTTCTCCCTCGCTCTTCTCTGCTCTACTCTCTCTCTCTTCTTCCCCGCTCTCTCCTTATCTCTCTCCCCTCTTTTCTCTCCTCTTTTCTCTTCTCTTTTCTCTCCTCCTTAGTGCTGCTCTGCAGCCTCCCTTCCCCCACCAATAAAGACCTTTCATACAAAAAAAAAAAAAAATTGGTTTTTGAACTCCATGTGAGTAAGATTCCAACCACATAAGTCATAGCTTCATTAAGACCTTATTTGGGAAAGAAAAATTCCATACCAGAGTTTTGAAAGTGCAGCGGTCAACTGACCCCGCATCTTCCCCTGGCACTGAAACCATTACTTTGCATGTGAATCAATGGTAACATTTTCTACTGACTTAAAAATTGTTGAAATGGCTCGGCGCCTGTGGCTTAAGTGGCTAAGGTGCTGGCCATATACACCTAAGGTGTCAGGTTCAAATCCAGCCTGGGCCCACCAAAACAACAATGATGGCTGCAACCAAAAATATAGCTGGGCATTGTGGCAGGCTCCTGCTGTCCCAGTTACTTGGGAGGCTGATACAGGAGACTCGCTTGAGCCCAGGAGTTGGAGGTTGCTATAAGCTGTGATGCCACAGCACTCTACCCAGGGGGATAGCTTAAGGATCTGTCTCAAAATAAAATAAAATTAAAATAGGGCAGGATGTTAACCCCACTTGTCACAAAGGGAAAAGACACCCATATATCCTAAAGCCAGGCCCTGGGGCTCCAGGTGAGGGATGCTCTTTCCTCCCCCTCCTCCATCAGGACTGTCTGGACCATCCCCATTGCCCAGTCCACCCCACTCTAGGCCTCCAGGACTCCTCCCAGCCTGCTCACCAGTCATACTGGGTTAGAACCCAATCTGTGACTTCATTTCATCTTAATTACTTCTTTAAATATCCTGTCTCCAAGTCCAGCCACATTCTGAGTAGACTTTAATGTGTGAATTTGGGGAAGACACAATTCAGCCTATCATAACAGAAGGGAGAAATAACTTCCTTCAAATATCAAAAGTGTGGCTTGGCGCTTGTGGCTCAAGTGGCTAAGGCGCCAACCACATACACCTAAGGTGGCGGGTTTGAATCCAGCCCAGTCCCGCCAAACAATAATGATGGCTGCAACCAAAAAATAGCTGGGCACTGTGGAGGGCGCCTGTGGTCCCAGCTACTTGGGAGACTGCAGCAGGAGACTCACTTTAGCCCAGGAGTTGGAGGTTGCTATGAGCTGTGATGCCACGGCACTCTACCCCAGGGGGATAGCTTGAGGCTCTGTCTCAAAAAAAAAAAAATTCTTGAAATGATGTTAAGGGAGAAATGATAAGCCAAACTTAAGCTAGTATATTCCTTAAACTAGAACTAAAAAAATCAAAGAGATATCTTAGAATTCTACTTCTAGGTATGCACCCCCCCAAAAAAAAATTGAAAGCAGAAACTCAAATAGATATCTGTGCACCTGTGTTCCCAGCAGCATTAGTCACAATAGCAAGAAGGTAGAGGCAACTCAAATGTCCATCAACAGAAGAATGGTTAAGCAAAATGTGGTATAAACAAACAATAGAATGCTATTCAATCTCAGAAAGGAATGAAATTCTGGCACCTGCTGCAACATAGAGGAACTTTAAAAGCATCAAGTAAAATAAGCCAAACATAAAAGGACAAATATTGTGTGAATGCACTTACATGAGATAGCTAGCACAGTCAAATTCAGAGACACAAAAAGTAAAAGAGGAGTTACCAGGGATGTGGGGAAGAGCACACTGGCAATTTGTTACTTAAAGGGTATAGGACTTCTTTGGGGGATAATAAAAACATTCTAGAAATGGATATTAGCAATGATTGTATAACATTGTGAATGTACTTAATGCCATGCACACAAAATGCACAAAATGCACAAAATGTAAATATTAAATATTACATTACATTATGTTATATACATCTTATCACAATTTTCAAAAAAAAATTTTTTTAAAGACATAATAGATTCTGAGCTAAAATAAACCACTGCTTTGGCCATGTGGGTTCCCAAATTTTTCTAAAGCCCTTGGGAAGCAACAAACTAGAACTTAGTTTCTCTTCCAACATTTACAGACACCCAGTTTCTTAAATTTTAGGAACACAGAGTTACCAATATCAGTCCATAGGGCAGAAATGATATCTGACCTGCTTTGAAATATACAGCCCAGGTCAACTGGCTTAGATAAGATTTTTGAAGATATAAATGTAGCAGCGGGACTCACATCACAAAGCAGTGTATTTCAACCTTTTCAATCTCATGGCACACTTGAACCTGTAGTCAAACTTCCTCAGCACACTTAAATTATGTTGATCCAAAAAAAAAAAAAAAAAAAGTGAAGGAGGGGGAGGCAAGATGGCTGACCAGAGCCAGCTTTCCACAGAGGCTCCCATTCAGAAGGAGAGGTAAAGGACAGAAGTTTAGCAAGTAAGCCCATGGTTTGGAGCTGAGCCAAGAAAAAAGGTTAAAGAATGCACATCAACCCTGCTGAGGTGAGCTGTGACCCCAAGGAAAAAATAAGAGGTACAAAATCCATCGCCAGGTGGATGGGAGTCCCCTTCCCCATGAGAACAGCTTGCAGTATACTCTATACAAATAAGCAAGCAGAGTTCAGATCCTCTCCTATATTATCCCATGGGAGAGACCCTCTAAAAACTGGAACTCCTTCCCTAGGAGGACTTACAAATATGCCAAGGTACTCTCCCATCAGGCATAAAACTGTATATATTCTCTACCTGCAATTCTGAACTCCCAGCACTCCCCTCCATCCTCACACTGAGGTCTGGAGGCCTGTCCCCAATGGAGTCCAGATTCTTGGGCATTTTCTCAAGAGGTGTGAACAGGGCATGGGCTGTTGCTGGTCTTTGCTGATTCTGCAGCATGGGAGTAAGGATAAGACAGTGAACTGAGGAAACCATACGGGAAGAGGGAGAGATGGTGCCCTGCAGCACAGAGCAGCAGCGGCAGCTGCAGGAACAATAGGGCTCACACTCCTGGGGATATTGTGGACAGACATTCCCTGCCTCTCTGGGCAACCAGAGGAAGCAGGGCATTTTCTCTGGTAGCAGCCATTGGCAGAACAGATCTGGGATGGAAACAGGCCCTGTGAGTAAAGGCTATGCCTGAGGCAATACCTGCCTAGGTGGGGCCTGGTGAGGACTAGCACGTGTGCAGAAACGGCACACTCCTAAGGGCTGAGCCAGAAGGACTACTGTAGTAAACCTAAGAAGCACCTGACCCTCAGAGGATCATAGTTGAGATAAAGGCAGGTGGGCAGAGGCTGGAACAGACAGCTGAGTGTGAGCTCTAACCACACCTGCCCCAACACAGACTGCAACCTAGACAGACATGCCAGCTCTGGGAAGTGGCACAGACCAGAGCTGAGTCACAGATTCTGTGAACTTAAACAACATCTGATCCACAGGGGAATATAGCCGGGATAGAAACAAATTCTGTGAAATTGTCCTGTTTTCTCAGCAATATCAATCAGGGGGAAGCTGGAACTGAGTGAACCTCCCCAGCCTCCATTAAGCACCTGAGGTTGTCAGGCCTAAGCTTCCTCTGCCAGATAGTGGCAGAGAGCAGTGGCTTGGCTGAGGAGACATAGATCTCTCTGTGACTTAGGCAGGTATAAACCCCTGGAGCATCTGCTCATTGGAGAGAACTGGGTCACAGCCCTGTGGGGTTACCAGTGCCTGGATGTGACAGAGGTGCAAAGAGGCATCACACTTCCCAAACTAATTCATTTTCTGGGTGGGTCCTTCTGACCTCACGGAGCACCGGAGCGAGCCATACTTGAACTGCCAGCAGACCCCTGCTATCTGGTTGCTGGAGACATTTTGAACTCTCACACCTGAGACTGGTGCTGATTGAGACAATTAATTTGGACCTCTTGAACTGGCCCAATCACCTGAGAACTATCCAAAGTGGTACCCTGTGGGGTGTTGTTTGTTTTCTCTCATGGGGAGAGAAGGATGGCTTGGCCACGGGTGCAAGCTTCCTTCTGGAATTGTATGAAAGCAAGAAATTACTACATACTCTTAGATGGCATGTAGCAAAATGTCTTTATTTTCCACTCCCTTTTATTGGGAGCTAGTCACACACACCACATTGATCCTAACATCCTCCATTCTTATCTTAAACTATAGAAAAGAAAGAAACTTTGGGAAAATGAGATAACCATCACAAGATTAGCCTAAAGAAAGAAAGTCTGGGAAAGTAAGACAGCTATCTTAAGCTAGCCTCAGGCTATTCCTCTCTGAAGACCTAAAAGAACTATACATTATCTGACTTGTATTGTTAAAGTTAAAGATCAGGATAAACAGGGGAGTAAAACCTTTTTCTTCTATGTACTCAATTAAATTTTCAAGAAACAGGCTCCATGACTGTTTTCTTATGGTTTGGAGGCCTCGCAGTTACAATGGAGTGTTTTACTCACATTATTATGTTAGAGTTTTTCTTTTCACTTACATCAACCTTTGAGTCATGTCCTCTGCACAGATGGGCCATTTCAACCCTTATTTGGCAGGCTGACTTGACTGCACAGTCAGGGTTCCATGTAGGAGGTTGTTAGGCCTTGCCTACAGGTCCCCACCATGCTTTCCCAGGTTGCGTTGGGCCTTGACAAAAGTGCATAATACTCACAAGTCTTTTCACTCAGTTTCTGGAATTAAAATAGCACATTTCACTTAATTTTTGTGGGAGTTTACCCCACAGCTCCCTGGGTGTGTGGTTGTGGGAAGGTTTGATTTTCCTTTTCCAGTTTTTGCCTTTAGGGGCCAGGGAGATTTAATTGCTGATATTTCTCTACAGCTGAGACATCAACCCACAGTAACTGATTCACTAGGGTAGGACAGAGACCAATTGAAAGCAAGATAGAGCCACTTAGCCCCACCACACCAAGCAGGTCCCCAGTTTCTCAGGCTGTAGCACTGTACAAGGTCCTTTACAAAGCTCTAGGGGAAAAGGTACAGTCGCCAGTCCCAGCTCTTGAGCAAAGGGCTGGTTAATCACTATTCTAGGAGCCCCCAACCCAACTTCACCTTATCTTCACATCTAGCCAAAAGGTGTAAAACGAACATGGGCCAGAATCAGCAGAAAAACTCTGGGAACATGAATAACCAGAGTAGATCAACTCCCCCAAGAAACAACATGGCAGACAAAACTGTAGATCCCATTCATAAACAGATGGCTGAGATGTCAGAAATCAAATTGAGAATTTGGATTGCAAATAAGATTAATAGAATGGAGGTAAAGTTGGAATTAGAAATTCAAGGAGCATTTCAAAAGTTGTCTCAAGAATTCAATGAATTCAAAGACAAAATCACCAAAGATCTTGACACATTGAGACAAGAATTTGCAGCCCTCAAACATCTGAGAAATACAGTAGAATCCATCAGTAACAGAATGGAACAGGCAGAAGAAAGGAATTCTGACATTGAAGCCAAAACTTTGAACATTCCCAAACACTCAAAGAGGAGATAAGTGGAGAGCAAAAATGGATCATTCTCTCAGAGAGCTCTGGGATAATTCAAAGAAAACTAATATTCACCTTATAGGAATTCCTGAAGGTGATGACATGGCTTTAAAAGGTACAGAGGCTCTGCTTCATGAGATAATGAAGAAGAACTTTCCAGACATGCCAAGACATTCTGAAATTCAGATAGCAGACACTTTCAGAAACTCAGTACAACTCAACTTGAATAAGACATCTCCTACACACATTATAATTAACTTTGCCAAAGTTAAAATGAAGGAGAAAATTCTGCAAGCAGCCAGATGTAAGAAAACCATAACCTACAAGGGGAAGAATATTAGAATGACTGCAGATCTCTCTGCTGAAATCTTTCAAACTAGAAGAGAGTGGTCATCAACTTTTAATCTCCTTAAACAAAATAACTTTCAACCCAGGATCCTGTATCCAGTGAATTGAGTTTCATTTATGATGGAGAAATTAAATACTTTAATGACATTCACATGTGGAAGAAATTTGCCATAACTAAACCAGCACTCCAGGATATTCTTAGACCTATCCTCCATAATGACCAGTGCAATCCTCCACCACAAAAGTAAACTCACTCAGAAACTTTTGATCAAATTCCAACTTCCCCAGTGGCAAAAAGATTAAAAATGTCCACTAGACTTTCAAAAAACTTGATACCCAAAATTCTATCAGGCTTATCAATATTTACAATTAATGTTAATAGCTTAAATTGCCCTCTAATGAAGCACAGATTGGCTTACTGGATACAAAAATTCAGGCCAGATATCTGCCGAATACAAGAATCTTATCTTACCTTAAAAGATAAATATAGTCTCAGGGTGAAGGGATGGTCATCTATATTTCAGTCAAATGGAAATCAGAAAAAAGCAGGTGTTGCACTTTTATTCTCAGATACAATAGGCTTTAAACCAACAAAAGTAAGGACAGATAAGGGTAGTCACTTCATATTTGTTAAGGGTAACACTCAACATGATGAGATTTCAATTATTAACATTTATGTACCCAACCAGAATTTGCCTTAAAAGAGTCTCTTATAAAAGAGAGACTTATAAAAGAGACTCTAACACACATGAGCAACTTTATTTCTTCCAGCACCATAACAGTCAGAGATTTTAATGCTCATTTGACAGTGTTAGATAGATCCTCCAAAAAGAAGCTAAGCAAAGAAATTTTAGACTTAAACTTAACCATTGAACAATTGGATTTAACAGACATCTACAAAACATTTCATCCTAACAAAACAGAACACACATTCTTCTCTTAAGCCCATGGAACATACTCCAAAATTGATCACATCTTAGTTCACAAGTCTAACCTCAGCAAATTTAAAAGAATAGAAATTATTCCTTGCATCTTCTTGGACCATCATGGAATAAAAGTTGAACTCAATAACAACAGGAATCTGCGTACTCATACAGAAACATGGAAACTAAATAACCTTATGCTGAACAAGATAGCTAGATCATAGATGAGATTAAGAAGGAAATTACCAAATCTTTGTAACAAAGTGACAATGAAGACATGAATTATCAGAACCTCTGGAATACTGCAAAGGCAGTCCTAAGAGGGAAATTTATAGCACTGCAAGCCTTCCTCAAGAGAATGGAAAGAGAGGAAGTTAACAACTTAATGGGACATCGCAAGCAACTGGAAAAGAAAGAAAATACCAATCCCAAACCTAGCAAAAGAAAGGAAATAACCAAAATTAGGGCAAAACTAAATGAAATTAAAAACAAAAGGATTATACAACAGATCAATAAATCAAAAAGTTGATTTTTTGAAAAGGCCAATAAAATAGATAAACCTTTGGCTAACCTAACCAGAAAAAAAAATAGTAAAATCTCTAATTTCATCAATCAGAAATGGTAAAGATGAAATAACAACAGACTCCTCAGAAATTCAAAAAATCCTTAATGAATATTAAAAGAAACTATATTCTCAGAAATACGAAATCTGAAGAAAATAGACCAATACTTGGAAGCACACCACCTTCCTAGACTTAGCCAGAATAGTCTTAATCTCATCTATGACCCAGCTATCTCATTCAGCATAAGGTTATTTAGTTTCCATGTTTTTGTATGAGTATGCAGATTCCTATTGTTATTGAGTTCAACTTTTATTTCATGATGGTCAAATATGAATAATAGCCAGAATAACTTCAACAGAAATGTTGAGCAGGCCTATATCAAGTTCTGATATAATATCAATTATACAAAATCTCCCAAAAAGAAAAGCCCAGGACCAAAGGGTGTCACATCATACATAACTTTTTCAAAATAAAGAAAAAGAAGAAATACTACACAACATATTCTATGAAGCAAACATCACCTTGATCCTCAAACCAGGAAAGGACTCAAGAAGAAAAAAAATTATAAACCAATAACACTAATTGATATTGATGAAAAAATATTCACAAGATTCTAGCCACTATTGAATGGTGAATCTAGTCACTATTGAATATTGATGAAAAAATATTCAACAAGCTCCTAGCAAACAGAATCCAGCAAGATATCAAACACATTATACACCATGACCAAGTGGGTTTTATCCCAGGTTCTCAAGGCTGTTTCAATATACATAAATCTATAAATATGATTCATCACATAAACAAATTAAAAAGCAAAGACTATATGATTCTCTCAATTGATGCAGAAAAAGCTTTTGATAATATCCAGCATCCTTTCATGATCAGAACACTTAAGAAAATGAGTATAGGCTCAGCGCCTGTGGCTCAAGCAGCTAAGGCACCAGCCACATACACCTGAGCTGGCAGGTTTGAATCCAGTCTGGGCCCGCCAAACAACAATGTCGACTGCAACCAAAAAATAGCCAGGCATTGTGGTGAGCACCTGTAGTCCCAGCTACTTCAGAGGTGAAAGCAGGAGACTCGCTTGAGCCCAGGAGTTGGAGGTTGCTGTGAGCTGTGATGCCATGGCACTCTACCCAGGGTGACAGCTTGAGGCTCTGTCAAGAAAGAAAAAGAAACAAAGAAAGAAAGAAAGAAAGAAAGAAAGAAAGAAAGAAAGAAAGAAAATAGGTATAGAAGTATAGAAGGGACATTTCTTAAACTGATAGAGGCCATCTACAGCAAACCGAAAGCCAATATCATATTGAATAGTGTTAAATTGAAATAATTTCCACTCAGATCAGGAACCAGGCAAGGTTGCCCATTGTCTCCACTGCTTTTTAACATCGTAATGGAAGTCTTAGCCATCATAATTAGGCAAGAAAAAGCGATCAAGGTATCCACACAGGGAGAGAAGAAATCAAACTTTCACTCTTCTCAGATGATATGATTGCATATCTGGAAAACACCAGGGATTCTACTACAAAACTCTAAGAAGTGATCAAGGAATACAGCAGCATCTCAGATTACAAAATCAACACTCATAAATCTGTAGCCTTTATATTTACCACAATAGTCATGCTGAAAAAACAGTCAAGGACTCTATTCAGTTCATAGTAGTGCCAAAGAAGATAAAATATTTGGGAGTTTACCTAAAAAAGAATGTGAAAGACTTCTATAAAGAGAACTATGAAACTCTAAGAAAAGAAATAGCTGAAGACATTAACAAATGGAAAAACATACCATGCTCATAGCTGGGAAGAATCAACACTGTTAAAATGTTCATACTACTCAAAGCAATATACAATAAGCAATCCCTATTAAAGTCCCACTGTCATACTTTAAAGATCTTGAAAAAATAATACTTCATTTTATATGGAATCAGAAAAAACTTCAAATTCTCAAGACATTTCTCAGAAATAAAAACAAAGCAGGAGGAATCACACTACCAGACCTCAGACTATACTATGAATTGATAGTGATCAAAACAGCATGGCACAAAAGGAGAGGTAGATGTATGAAACACAATAGAGAACCAAGAGATGAACCCACCTACTTACAGTTATTTAATCTTTGGCAAGCCAATTAAAAACATTGAGTGGAGAATAGATTCCCTATTTAACAAATGGTGCTGGGTGAACTGGCTGACGACCTGTAGAAAACTAAAACTGAACCCACACCTTTCACCATTAACTAAGATAGACTCTCACTGGATTAAAGATTTAAACTTAAGACATGAAACTATAAAAATACTAGA
>NW_003852569.1:203337-224511 GCF_000181295.1 Otolemur garnettii
GCATTACAACAAAGATATTTGTATCAGAATGTTTATTGCAGCCCAATTCATAATTGCCAGGTCATGGAAGAAGCCCAAGTGTCCATTGATCCACGAATGGATCAACAAACTGGTATATGTACACC
Source organism: Otolemur garnettii (assembly GCF_000181295.1). Classification (NCBI taxonomy): domain Eukaryota; kingdom Metazoa; phylum Chordata; class Mammalia; order Primates; family Galagidae; genus Otolemur; species Otolemur garnettii. The sequence goes on from NW_003852569.1 coordinate 203,463, forward strand.
ATGAAATGAATAGATCTTAAGAGTACAATTTGATAAGCCTTATTAACTGAATACCTCCATGTAACTCACGCTCCTCTCAACCCACACAGAACATTTCCACCACTCCAAAGAGATTCCTTGTGCCCACTTCTGGTAAATACACCTCCCCAATCCCTGACAACTGCTAGTTTTATTTTTCCAAAACTAAGAGATCAACTTAGCCCAGTCTAGAACTTCATCTACAGTGGAATCATACAGTGTATATACTCTGTTGAATCTAGCTCCTTTCATTTAGCTTATTTTCGAGGTTCATTCATCTATCACATTTAAGACTGATTTGTTAAGGTATAACTTACAGACAATAAAATATACCCTTTGAAAATGTGTACTTTGATGAGTTTTAACAAATATATATAGTTGTTTAAATACTACACAATGAAGATATAAAACAAATGTATCACAAAAATTCCCTGTGCCCCTCTACAGCTACAGTCTATTCTCATCCCTTCACCCCAGCAATCACTGATCTGCTTTTTGTTTTCTGCCTTTTCCAGAAAATCAAATAAACAGAATAAATGTACTGTGTAGCATTTTGAGACGGGATTCTTTTTGAGATTTACCTATGTTATTACAGATATCAATAATATAGTTCATCATTTTTATTCTGACTCATATTCTATTATATGGACATACCACAAATTATCCATAACTTCTGATGGACATTTGAGTTGCCTCAAATTTTTCATAAGTATAAATAAAACTTCTATAAAATTTTAAAAAAAGAAAATTCTTTTAAAAACATTTGTATCTGGGCAGCGCCTGTGGCTCAAAGGAGTAGGGCACTGGCCCCATATGCTGGAGGTGGCAGGGTCAAGCCCAGCCCCAGCCAAAAACTGCAAAAAAAAAATATTATATCTAGTTATTTTTCTATTATGATTTAATATTTAGTGAGATACCTGATCTTGACTTTTCTTAGAATATCTTCTTTGCAAAGTGGAATTTTGGACACTTAAGTCTTCTTCCAAGGATCCTAGCCATGATAATTTTTGTTTTTAATATTATTCACTGCAGAAAAACTCACTTCACACAAATATGATTTGAGAATGGAAGAAGTATTTCTATTGCTTTTTTTGGTAATATTTTAAAATCATCCTTGAGACATAATCAAAAGGTTGTAATATCTGTTGTTGAATATTTTAATTGCAATCCTCTGTCATTTCTTATTTCTTTTAACTCTTCCTCTTCTTTAATATTTAAATTTGCTAGCATACATGCACTTAAAATGAAGGGATTTCTCACCCAGTCTGCCGCCTCCCGACCGGCGGGCAGCGCCGGTTTGGGGAGTCGGCGTATGAAAGGAGAAGACAAATAAGACGAAGACAGACACACTGGGAAAGGGACTGAGCCAAAGCTGTTTATTGTAATAGGTAGGGGTTTATATAGGTTTAGTTAGTGGGGGAACGAGGGGTACTTTTAAATTTGGTTATGTATGTAGTCCTGGTTTGTGATAGGCTAGTATTGTGAGGATGAAGTAGGAAGGAGGTGGAGAGTGATATGAGTAAATCTCTTTGGAATGTGTGCACGTGTTAAACCGCCTCTGGTCTTTTGTATCGTTTCTCTTAATCAGCAAGGTCGTTAGGCACCTCCTTCTAAGATGCACTTTCTCTTGAATGTGCTGTAATATAGTTGTTAACCCTTACATCTCCTCCCTTTTTATTTTTTAAAGATAAGAGAGTCTCTGTCTTAGGTCAGGGACCTGGGGACAAGTTGCCCATCATTGGCTACCTCCCCTTACCTGCTCTGGGGAGTGCCTGTCTTAGGTCGTGTCCTCCTCAGTGTTCCCAGTTGTCGGTCATGGAGAGCTCTCTCTACAGTTGGTGGTGTATTAGAGACACCCAAACTTCGTTAGCAGGGTTATGGAGTGCTTGGGCTAAGAGAATCTGATGTTTTCGTGTGGATACCACACGTTTTTAGAGAACACGGAGGAAGGTGAGGCTGATAAGGCTTATAAGAAGGAACATCGGGAGGGCGCCTCCCCATGATTTGATAAGAGACCAGAAACTAGTGAGGCTATGAGGAAATGTGTCTTCTGTGATAGTTGGAACTTTGGTCTCATTTATAACTCTAATAGTATGTAATAGGTTGTGGGTATAGTTATCAAAAACGGGGGACCATCCTTTCCTTATATAGTTATTTAAGGTTTCAACAGCTTTTGAAGTATTTTTTACCTTTCATGGTGTTACACATATGCTATTGAAAGGAGGAAGGCAGGAGACTCCCTGTAGGTTTCAGAGGAGATCTACTTGTTCTTGTAATAGAAAGGTTTGTTGATTTAGGTTTAGTATAGCTAATTTGAGATGTGCATTGATCTGTTGTTGTGAATCTAAGGCTTGGGCTATTAAAGCACTAAGGTTATTGAGGGTATGGGTGGTTTGAACCGATGTGGAGATGGCGATCCCAGCGGCCACGGCGGAAGCTGCGAGTGCTACGATGATGGCAACGGCTGCTGCAATGATACCAAAATCTCTTTTCCGTCGGGATAAACTTATTGGGAAGTTAGAAGTTCTGTTGACAGGCATAGGAAGATATGTTGGGATACGAATTATAAGCATTGAGTCAGGGTATGGGTGCCAGCAATTAGACAAGAGACAAGTGACGTTAGGAGAGTCATAATGTACAGTGTGGTTTTTTATAGAAGATATATTAAAAGATATAATGAAGAAGGGCGACAGTACACAGGGCTGCGAATAAAAAGGGAAGCTCGAATAATTATTATAGCGGTTAACGTTGGGTTGCCCAATGGGGAAACAATTAAAGGGACCCATGTTGAAGTAAGGTACACGGTAAGAAGTCTTTGTAGTATTTACTAATAGAGTGACATTTTCTAAATTACTATGTCTGGTAGAAAGGGGGATAGCATTAAGACAAACATAGGGTCCACAAAGGAACATTCCTGCCAATGTGGCTGGCATTCTCGGAGCACAAGGGTTATGCTGGTAAAATAGTGTTTGAAGGCTATGAAGATTTAGGGGTTGGGGGCCATACCACTAGCGACTAAGGTTGGATGGTGTAGGTGATAGGTAAAATGGGTTAAAAGCATAGCAGTCTTGCCACATCCATAGTTTATTGGGGGTAGAGTACTCTGAATGAGATTTCTTGCAATGGGGGCAGGGGACGGGAGCCTCAGAAAAGAAGAGATTATATGTATCAGGTTCTGAGGCATTTGCTGGAGGTTCGGTAGTAGAAATAGGCAGTAATACCTCCATTATGTTAGTGGGAAAGGGTTGACTGCGGTCTTTCTGTAAATCAGCAATGCTACTGTTATGGAAGAGCAAGCAAGGGTATGTATTAGGGTCATTAAGAGCGGAAGAATTGTTTTTAGAAATATTAATGTGAGTAAAGCATAGTGTATCCTTTAGAGGAGATGAGGAGGCATTAAACGGAACGAAGGGTGAGGACTTAATATGTGGCTGTCTAGTAGATGCATTAGAAGCAACAAAGGGTGGGGAACTGGGGACTATCCCATCTCACCGTTAGGAACACCGGTGGAGTTCTCACTATTCCTCAGTTTATCTCTGTCTGTGTTAGTCTCCATAGGTGTGTTGACAGGATGTACACAGCGAACAGGGACCCAAACAGGGACATCTTCACCTGTTGGGAGAATACAAACAGAACCTCTGACCTGAGCTATTAATCGGTCAGGGCCTCGCCATTGAGTTGTTAGAGGATCCCTCCATTTTACCAGTGCTGGGGGATGTGTAATGGACTGCCAATGACGGTCTGCTCTGCTAAGGCCGTCTTTGTCTCGATTTAAAAAATTTATAATATATAAAATGAGAGAATTAAGTTGTTGAGGATGTTGACATAGGGGGCTAAGTTCCCCCTTTTTTATTTTTTTAAGACAAGTTTTGTAGGTACGATGGGCACATTGTACAATGCCTTGTCCTTGTGGATTATAAGGAATACCTGTGATGTGTGTTATGTTAAAGAGAGCATAGAAATTCTGTATGTAGGCAGAGGTGTAAGTAGGACTATTGTCTGTTTTAATGGTATTAGGTGCTTCCATGTAAGCAAATGCTTGTAAAAGGTGATTTTTAACATTTGTGGCTTTTTTACCTTTGTGGAGGGATGTAAAGATAAGGCTGAATGAGTGTCAATGGACAAATGTATATATTTATTAGTACCATAACTATGGACATGAGTGATATCTGTTTGCCAAACTTTATTGGGCTTTATACCTCGGGGACAGATAGAATCAGAAGTATGAGGTGTGAAAGGAGCACATATAGGGCACGTGGTTATAATAGCCCTGGTCTGAATACTTGAAAGGCCAAATTTATAGCTTAGGGATGGACTGTTATTGTGAAATTTAGAATGAAACAATTTTGCTGTTGTGACCTTTTTTTATGTCTTTGAGGGCTGGTGGCATCAATGTTGCCAAGACGTTTACAGCGACATCTGCCTTGGCATTGCCTTCAGCCAGTGGCCCTGGGAGGTCGGTATGTGACCTTTTGTGTCCTATCTAGAAGGGATGTAGGCGTTTGTGGATGAGTGTTTGTAAGAGAGTAAGGTCAGAGTTTACTGCGGAGCGTGGGGATATAATTGCTGCTTTCTTTAAGGTTGGCATTATATTTGCAGCATAATAACTATCAGTATAAATATTAATAGGCTCAGAGGAGAATATTTGGAAGGTGTTAACAATGGCCTTGAGTTTTGCTTGCTGGGCAGAGCAATGAGGGATTTGGAGAGTGTAGCATTTATTATCAGCTACTACTGCTGCTATTCTTTTTTTAGAGCCATCAGTGAACACTGTTTTTGCTCCTGGGATGGGATCCCTTTGTGTATTATGTGGGAATAAAATTGGATGTGATTGATAGAACTGACAAATTTTGTTTGTAGGATAATGATGTCCCCATTGTGTGGGATATAAACAATTGAGGAGAGTCCAATTGGGAACTTGGGTAATCAATGCCTGAAGTTGTGAGGGAGTGTATGGTATGATAATTTTATCAATGTATTTGTCAAAGATCATTATGGCAGTTTGCTGTGCTTTGACTAGTAGGTCACTCACAGCTATGTGATAGAGAAGCACGACCTTGGAAGGGCTAATTGGCGAGGTCATCTAATATAGTGGACTTGTTTGCCAAAAACAACCCATAGGGTGATGACTGACTGGAAAGATTATGAACTGTAAAGGTCTGGTGGGGTCTATTTGTTGTAATTGTGCTTTAGTAAGAGCCTCTTCTACTTTGTGTAAGGCTTCCTTTCCTTGTGTTGTTAGTTTTTTTGGAGAGGCCGGGCATGGATCACCTCTTAGCATTTGATAGAGCAGCAAGAGGTCTTGATTGGATAATTTTAATGTAGGTCTTAGCCAGGCAATATCTCCTAGGAGTTTTTGAAAATCATGTAAGTTTTTTAAGTGTGAGGTCTGTATTATAATTTTGGATGGTATAATATGATTGGGAGTGACCTTGTACCCGAGATATTGAAATGGTGGTGTAATTTGTACCTTATCAGGGGCAATGTGTAGCTTAGCCTGTGTCAATAGCTGTTGAAGGGTATCATAGTATTGTAGCAGCTCCTCCCTATGTTGGGCTGCTAATAGTAAATCATCCATGTAATGGATGAGCATCACTGAGGAAGGGAGAGTCTTTTTGAGGGGTCTGATGGCCGCATCTACATAAGTTTGGCACATAGTAGGACTGTTAGCCATTCCCTGCGGAAGGCACTTCCATTGGTATCTCGCATTTGGGGCCTGATGGTTAGTGGAATGGATGGAGAAAGCAAACTTTTTTCTGTTTTTTGGATGCAACGGGATTGTAAAGAAGCAATCTTTGAGGTCAATGATAATGATATGCCATGAGTCTGGGATGGCTGAAGGGAATGGGAGACTTGGCTGAGTAGTTCTTATTGGCACCATATATGTATTAACTGCTCTGAGATCTTGTAACAGGGGTTCTTTTTGATTTTTTTATGACAAATATGGGGGTGTTCCAAGAAGAAGTGGAGGGCTCTAAGTGCCCCAAGGACAACTGTTTTTGGACTAATTCTTGGGCAGCTTGGAGCTTTTCTGAGGTGAGGGGCCACTGAGGGACCCAGACTAGGGTGTTAACCTTCCACGCTATTTTTTTGCGGGGGTATGTATCTCCCTTCAGTGGCCCCGAGCAAAAATGCTGCTCGTTGGTAAGAACTAAATTAAGTTTACTGAGGACATCACTTCCCCACAAATTGACAGGCAGATGTTCCATAACATAAGGCTGAAACTGTCTTGTGGCTCTCTCTTCATCCTCCCATTGAAGGAAGGAGGAGGAGCACCAGGGTTGAGAAATACCTCCCACTCCTTGGACTGTGGTAGATGGTCTGTCAAGTGGCCACGTATGAGGCCACGAGCCTGCAGATATTACTGACACATCTGCACCGGTACCAAGTATGCCTTGCATTTGTTTGCCTTGTACGATGAGGGTCCTCATTGGTCTATTAGTGAGAGTGGCTACCATAAAGGCGGCTGTACCTATAGATCCTAAGCCTCCTGTCCTGGCTAGTTGTAACACGGGGTTGTTAGTCTTAAAGAGAGGAAGTAATACTAGTTGTGCAATGCGGGCCCTCTCCGGGACTACTGTGATACCTTGAGGGCTATGAGCGAGTACTTTGATTTCTCCTGTGTAGTCTGAGTCTATAACTTCTGGAATAATAAACAGTTTTTTAAGGGCTGTGCTGCTTCTTTTCGGGAGCATGCTTACATAGGAAAGAAGGAGTGGACCATAGACGCCTGTAGAAATGGTCTGTACTCCCATCTGTAGGGTGAAGATTACTCACTGGTTGGTGGAAATGTCTAAGCCGGCACTGTTGGGTGTGGCTCGGATGAGCTGCTCAATTGATAATTTTGTGAGGCACCGAATGGATTCGGGCTCTGTGGGTTTAGGGATGTCTGCAAGGCCTCGTATGCCTGTCTGGGTTGGAACGGCCCCGGGGCTGGGCCCTTCTCCAGTTTTCCTGCTGGGTAAGGGGTTTTCTATCAATGTCTGTGACTGAGCGACACTCTCTCACCCAATGGGGTTTCTTTTTGCATCTGGGCATATGCCCAGGGGCTTATCTCTAGGCTTGTCAGAAATCCCCCGGCAATCTTTGTGAAAGTGACCCAGTTTTCCACATTGATAACAATTCCCTTTCTTCTGGAGTGCCCCTGCTATAGTCATTCCTATTTGCTGCGTTTCTGTAATGTCCCTACACAGCTTCAGGTAATCTGAGAGGTTTCTATGACGGTATGGCCTTAGGACTTCCTGGCAGGGTTTGTTGGCATTCTCGTAGGCTAATTGTTTTATTATGGGTATGGCTTCTTCATGACTTCCAAACGATTTGTTGGTTGTTTGGATTAGCCTGTCCACAAACTGTGCAAAAGGCTCACTACCTCCTTGAATAACACGGGACAATTGGCCACCCGCCTCTTGTTGGGGATGCGATCCCATGCTGCCAGCGCAACGGTTGTTATTTGAGCATATGTTCCCGGGAGATAATCTATTTGAGCCTGTAGTGACTCATACTGGCCTCTCCCTGTGAGCATGTCTAAGTTTATATGAGCCTGTCCTGACTGAGCATTGAGGCGTGCAATCTCCCGGCAGCCTTCCTCATTATCTGCCTGCCACAGGAGGTAGTCTCCTCCAGACAGCCCTGCTCTTATAAGCTGTTTCCAGTCCTAGGGTATTAGGGTGTTAGGGTCATTGCATATTTGGTCCATATTTTTGCTTGTTTAGTATTACCAAGTGCAAGTCATTTGAAATATTCCACCAGCTTTTCAAACAAGTGGGTATGTCTGGATTGTAAATGTCTCTTTAATTTGCTAGAAACCACAGGTTCATTTGCTAATGTTTCCACCACAAATTACACATGAAGGAAGTGTAATTTCCTATGTAATTACATTTCCTATGTAAGGAATTCCTGTGTAATTTCCTATGTAATTACATTTCCTATGTAAGCATGCTCCTGAAAAGAAGCATGCTCCTGAAAAGGATTTCCTTTTCTACATATGAAACCTGTTGATAAATACTCTTCATTATATTGATGACTAATTATTTTTAATTTAGTTGCTGATGTACTGAAAGAAGCAGTAGTCAATGCACTAGCATTGTGTCCTAATTTTTGTTTCTTTACAAAAAACATGTTCATTTTAACTGAATGCTATATAATAAAAATTTTAAATGCCAAATCAAAAATAATTAAAATGAGTAAATAAACAACTCACGCTTTGGAAAATTTTTAAAACTAGGATTTGCAAAGTAATTGCGTCCAACTACTTCACTATTTCAAATCTAGACAGAACTGTATGACATCCTCAGTACCAACTACCTCTCCTTACTACTTCAGGCAAAACAAAAGTTGCTGAATCATCTGGTTTCATTCACTTTGGGTGATTTTGACATATATCCAGGTTTGCCAGCAAATCCTCGTCATATTGTGACATCTATGGACGTGACTCAAAACCTTCTTTTTCTTTTTTTTTAATGTATTATATATATATATATATATATATTACTGTTTTAGATTCATTGAAGGTACAAAGAATTAGGTTACACTGATTGCATTTGTTAGAAAAAGTCCCACCTATAATTGTGTCCCACTCCCAAAATATGTGCCATACACCCTGACCCCATCCTCCTCCCAACTCCCCCCTCCCCTCTTGCTCATTCCCCAATCCCACCTTTGTATTAGCTCATCTACAGCCTTTATATGAGAATTGAGTACAATGGATTCCTGCTTCTCCATTCCTGTGCTGCTTTATTAAGAAGAATGTGTTCCTCCTCCATCCAGGTTAATACAAAAGATGTAAAGTCTCCATATTTTTTAGTGGCTAAATAGTATTCCATGGTAGATATATATGACAGCATGTTAATCCATTCCTGGGTTGGTGGACATTTAGGCTATTTCCATATTTTGATGATTGTAAATTGAGCTGAGATTAAACAGTCTAATGCAAATGACCTTATAATAAAAGGATTTTCCCCCCATCTGGGTAGATGCCTACCTAGACTGCAGAATCAAATGGGAAGTCTAATTTGAGTTCTTTGAAGATTCTCCATGCTTCCTTCCAAAAAGGTTGCAATCCCACCAGCAATGTAAAAGTGCTCCCTTATCTCCACATCCACACCAGCATCTGCAGCTTTGAGACTTTGTGATATGGGCCATTCTCACTGGGGTTAGGTGATATTTCAGGGTAGTTTTGGTCTGCATTTCTCTGATGACTAGGGATGATAAGCATTTTTTCATGTTTGTTAACCATTCATCTGTCTTCTTTAGAGAAAGTTCTATTCATATTTCTTGCCCAGTGATATATGGAAAAGTTGCAGTCTTTTTTGTTAATTAATTTGAGCTCTCAGTAGATCCTACTTATCAAGCTTTAGTTTGACTCATAATATGCAAATATCTTTTCCCATTCTGAAATTGTCTGTTTGCTTTGATTGTTGCTTCATTGACTGTAAGAAACTTTCAGCTTAATTAAGTCCCATTTGTTTACTTATGTTGTGGCAATTGCCACAAAATCTTCTTAATAAAATCTTTCCCCAGGCCGATATCTTCAAGAGTATTCCCCACACTTTCTTCAAGTTTTTTTATTGTTTCATGCCTTAGATTTAAATGTTTTACAATCTTGAGTCAATTTTTATAAGTGGTGAAAGATGCAGGTCTAGTTTCAGTCCTTTATATGTGGTTATCCAGTTCTTCCAACACTGTTTATTGAATAGGGATTCTTTTCCCCAGTTCATGTTCTTGTTTGGTTTATCAAAGATCAAGTGGCTGTAAGACGTTGGTTTCATCTCATTGTTTTCTGTTCTGTTCCAAATGTCAATGTCTCTCTTTTTGTGCCAATACCATGCTGTTTGATCACTATGGCCTTGTAGTATAGCCGAAAGTCTGGTAGGGTGATATCTTTGGCTTTGTTTTCTGGGGGTTTTTTGTTCTTGTATGTTTGTTTTGTTTTGTTGAGACAGAGTGTCACTATGTTGCCCTTGGAAGAGTGCTGTGGCATCACAGCTCACAGCAACTTCAAACTCTTGGGCTTAATCAATTCTCTTGCCTTAGCCCACCAAGTAGTTGGGACTACAGATGCCTTCCACAATTCCCAGCTATTGTTGGTTGCAGTTGTTATTGTTATTGTAGGCCCAGCCCAGGATCTAATCTGCCAGCTTCAGTGTATGTGGCTGCACTCTACTCACTGAGCCACGGGCGCTGAGCCTGGCCTTGTTTATATTACTAAGAATTACCTTGGCTATGCAGAGTTTCTTCTGGTTCCATACAAAATGAATAATTATTTTTTCCAAACCTTGAAAGTATGATAATGGTATTTTAATAGGGATTGCATTGAATCTGTAGATTGCTTTGGGCAGTATAGACATTTTCACAATGATGATTCTTCCCAACCATGTGTATGGTATGTTCTTCTATTGGTTAATATCTTCTGCTATTTATTTTCTTGGGGTTTTGTAATTTACTTTGTAGAGTTCAGTCACCTCTTTTGTTATGTATTTCTAGGTATTTCATTTTTTTAAGCTACTGTGAAGGGAATTGTGTCCTTGATGAGCTTCTCATCTTGGCTGTTATTGGCATACACAAAGTCTACTGATGTGTGGACATTGATTTTATATCCAGACATTGCTATATTTTTGATCACTTGCAGGAATATCATGGTTGAGTCTTTGGGGTTTGCTAAGTATAGATCATATGTCAGCAAAGAACAAGACTTTGACCTTCTCTGCCCCCATTTGGATGCCCTTTATTTCCTTCACTTGCCTGATTGTATTGACTAGAACTTCCAGAACTATGTTGAATAGTAATGGCAACAGAGAATAACCTTGTCTGGTTCCAATTCTAAGTGGAAAAGCTTTCAGTTTTACTCCATTCAGTATAATATTAGCTGTGGGTTTGCTGTAAATGGCCTTGATCAGATTAAGAAATGTGCCACCTATGCCTGTATTCTTAAGTGTTCTAATTAGAAAAGGATGCTGGATTTTGTCAAATGCTTTTTCTGCTTATATTGAGAGGATCATATGGTCTTTGTTTTTTGCTTTGTTGGTATGGTGAACTACATACTACATTTATGGACTTGCATATATTAAACCAGCCTTTCATCCCTAGAATGAAATCTACTTGATTGTGATGAATGATTTTTTTTTTTTTCTGAAACAGTTTCACTTTGTCACCCTCAGTAGAGTGCTGTGGCATCACAGCTCACAGCAACCTCCAGCTCTTGGTTTTAGGTGATTCTCTTGCCTCAGCCTCCTGAGTACCTGGGACTACAGGTGCCTGCCACAATGCCTGGCTATTTTTTTTGTTGTTGCAGTTTGGCCAGGGCCAGGTTTGAACTCACCACCCTCGGTATATGGGGCTGGTGCCCCACTCACTGAGCCACAGGCGCTGCCCCGAATGATTTTTTTAATGTGTAGCTGTAATCTATTGGCTAGGGTTTTATTGAGAATTTTTGCAACTATATTTATTAGTGAAAATGATCTGAAGTTCTCCTTTTTAGTTGGGTCTTTTCCTGGTTTTAGTATCAGGGTGATGTTTGCTTCATATAACATGTTAGGGAAGATTCCCTCCTTCTCAAATTTTTGGAATAATTTCTGCAATATGGGTATAATCTCTTCTTTGAAGGCTTGATAGAATTGAGGTGTTAAGCCATCTGGATGAGGGCAATTTTTTGGCTGGGAGAATTTTTCGTTGTTTCTTTGTTCTCAGTTCTTGAAATCAGTCTATTCAAGAGATCTATTTCTTCTTGCTTAAGTGTAGAGAAAGGGTGAAATTCCAAATATAGATCCCTTTCGTCCAAATTGTCAATTTCTGGGCATAGAGTTTCTTGTAGTACTCAGAAATGATCTGCTGTATCTCTGTGGCATCTGTTGTTATTTCCTCTTTATCATTTCTAATTGAGGTTATTAGAGATTTTACTTTTCTGTGTCTAATCTCACCAAAAGTTTGTCAATTTTATTTATTTTTGAAAAACCAACTTCTTGTTTTGTTAATTTTCTGAATGATTCTTTTGTTTTCAATTTCATTAATCTCTGATTTAATTTTGGTTATTTCTTTTCTTCTACTGGGTTTGGGATTAAATTGTTCTTTTTCCAATTTCATAAGATAGTTCATGAGTTTGTTGGTGTGCTCTCTTTTTGTTTTTCTAATGTAATGCAATAAATTTTCCTCTTAAGACTGTTTTTGCTGTATCGCACAGGTTTGGGTAACTTGTATATACATAGTTATTATGTTTGAGGAATTTAAAGATTTCCTCTTTTATTTCTTCCTGAGCCCAACTATAACTCAGCACAGGGTTGTTAAATTTCCAAGTCTTTGTGTAGGGAATGGATGTTTTTGTTGGAGTTGACTTCCACCTTATTGCTTTGTGGTCTGAGAAGATACAATGCATAATTTCTGTTCTTTTATTTTACTGATATTTGATTTGTAACCTAGGATGTGGTCTATTTTGGCATATGTACCATGGGCTGATGTATACTCTTCAGATTTGGGATAGTATATTCTGTATATGTCTATTAATCCCATTTGTTCTAGGGTCACATTTAAGTCTTTTGTAATTTTGTTCAGTTTCTGTTTAGAGGATCTGTCCAATTTTGTCAAAAGGCTGTTAAACTCCCTGGCTATTATGATTTTATAGGAGATCATGTTGTTTGGACCAATCAAGGTCTGTTTCATAAATCTGGGAACACTTAAGTTGGGTGTATAAATATTTAAAATTGATATGTCTTCTTGTTGTATTATTCCTTTAACCAGTATTTAGTGTCCATCTGACACTTGTATCTAAATCCACTTGTATCTGAAAATAAGATTGCAACCCCTCCTTTCTTCTGATTTCCATTTGCTTGAAATACTGTTTTCCATCATTTCACCCTGAGTCTTGATTTGCCCTTCAAGGCTAGGTGTATTTCCCGGAGCAGCATATAGATGGTTTGTGCTTTTTTATTCAATCAGCCAGCCTGTGCTTCTTCAATGGTGAATTTAGTCCATTGACATATATTGAGAAAATTGGTAAGTGTGGTGGAATTCTCTTCATCTTGTTCTGTAAAAGTTCGTTGTGTAGTTCTATCTTTTATGCCAGTGTGGAAGCTAAGTTTTGTCCTTTAGCTTTTGGGTATTTACTTTCCTTGTGGTCCATTTTGGTGGTCAGTGATGAGAATACATCTAGTATTTCCTGCAGAGCTTGTCTTGTGGAGAATTTCCTCAGAGATTGTATATCCACAAAAGAATTGATTTTTCCATCCATTTTGAAGTTTAGTTGAGCAAGATACAGAATTCTGGGTTGAAAATTGTTTTGTTTAGAAATGTTGACCATACTCTTCTGGCTTGGAAGTTTAAGTCAAAAAGTCTGCTGTCATCCTAATGGCTCTCCTCTGTAGGTCAGTTGGCACTTACTTCTGGCTGCTTGCAGAATTTCTTCTTTCACCTTGACTTTGGGCAGATTCATTACAATGTGTCTTGGAGAGGCTCTGTTTCAGTTGAGATGACTGGGGTTGTATATCCATCTGAATTCAGTGTGTCAGGAACTTTAATAAAACTTGAGAAGTTTTCATTTAGAATAGTCTCCAGTAGGGCTTCTATTCCTTTGTTTTGTTTTGTTTTGCAGTTTTTGTCTGTGGCTGAGTTTGAACCTGCCACCTATGGCATATGGGGCCGACAGCCTACTCCTTTGAGCTACAGGCACCTCCTGGGCTTCTATTCCTTTGGAACAATCTTCTTCTCCTTCAGGAATCCCTATTACTCATATGTTTGAACCATTCATGGAGTCTTGTAGTTCCCTAAGCACCTGTTCTGCTTTGTCTCTCTTCTTTTCTGCCTCTTTAACTATCTGGGTTAATGAGAAAACTTTATCCTCTAGCTCTGAGGTTCTTTCTTCTCTATAGTCTAACCTATTTTTGCTACTTTCCACTGCATCTGTATATTCTCTGATTGTCTTCCCCATTTCCTTAAACTCTGTCATATCCTTTCTATATTCTACATATCTCTCATCCAACTTTTGGTGCTATTTTTCCATTTTCTTGTCCATTCATTTTATTATCTTTATCTTCCATATTTTAAATTCTCTTCCTGCCAAATCCATTAATTCTTTATAGGTGGCTTATTCTGCAGTAGCTGCCTCATGATCCCTTGGTGGAGTTGCTGTTTTGACTTTTCATGCTGTCTGAATTTTTGTGTTGGTTCTTCCTCATATGTTTATTCTTCTTTTTCACCTTCTCTTTCCTTCTCACTGCCTCCTTTGCTTCAAATTACCTTGTCTCAGAGCCTAGGTCTTGAAGTGACCACAGCCTGAGCAAAGTCTAACACTTCCTTGTGGCCCAATAAATAGACATTCTTGCTGTTGATGACAATATGTTGCGATATGTCACTGAGATACCAGGTGGTCATGTGGAATTTTTTAGGAGACAGAGAGCAGGGCCTCTATGGTCCTTATTCCAAACTTAGTTGCCTTCCATGATCACTTGAGTGTTTCTTCAGCACTCAGACCCTGCCTGATTGGGATCTTAAAGCTCACAAGATCCTTCAGGGGCAGCTCTTACAGTGCCCCATGACTCTAGTTCCTGTGGGGTAGTGGGGTCCCTCAGCCTGTCCCAAGGGTGGCAGGCAGAATTAAGACAGCCATGCTTTAGGCCCCTGCTGAGACCTCCCAACCTTCCCACAATGGCAGCCTCCTACCCTAGAGACCTTCTCAGTATGGCTGCCTCACCAGCCACCAAGCCTATGACAAATCCACTCACACTGGCATTCAAATCTGACTGCTGTATACTATTTATGTCCTCTGACTCTTGTAAGCTTTCCAATCAAAGTGTAGCTTACTCCAACAACTAAAAACTCCAGAAAGGCTTCCTTCTGTCTCAGACCTCCATGGGGGCCCCCCAATCCCAGCCAGTCACAATCATTTGCCTAATTCATCAGATTTCCACTGCTCTCTTTTTCCCCAGTCTTTCTAGGAGAGCTTATCTGAATGATCCTTCAGGTCTGCCATCTTGCTTCATACCCCCAACCCAAAATCTTATTTTTCAAGGCTACACCCTACCTAGCTTAGAAATAAGCCAGTGTTTATTTAT
Source organism: Otolemur garnettii (assembly GCF_000181295.1). Taxonomy (NCBI): domain Eukaryota; kingdom Metazoa; phylum Chordata; class Mammalia; order Primates; family Galagidae; genus Otolemur; species Otolemur garnettii. The sequence goes on from NW_003852569.1 coordinate 218,519, forward strand.
TACAACAATAAAATATTTATTTATCCTAACAATGATTTATCCATATAATCAATTTAAAGAAATTTTAATTTTAATATGTATACTTAATATGCTTTGAAATTATTTCAAAAACAATTAATAATCTTTAAAATTTTTTGCAGAACACCAGTTGAAACTCACCATCACACTATGAATTCACAAGTATTGATTTGCTGTTTGCTACCCTAAGTGTGAGACATTCTTGGGTAATGCTCATCCAGGAAAGATGAAAGGTGTTGTGGCATAATTTAAATAACACATACATACACACACGGGGGACATACACACTGTTACAGGATGGAAAAACTTGACCTCAAGGTAACATTTGTTTCCATTTATTTGAGAGATTTCAAGGCATAACAGTAAACAATATTTGTGGACTCATAGCCATCAAAATGACTGATTTGTATGGGACCACCACACCAGAATGTATAAGCCAATAATATGATTGCATACAAGCACCCAGAGGAACAGAGTTGAGTTCCAGAGTCTGAGTAGAACAAAACACATACCTTGCTGGGAGCTATGAGTCAGAAACACAGGTACTCCAGTGAGATCTTGTGAGTCAAGATCTCCACTCAGAGAAACCACCCCTGGAATTCTAGACATCTGTAAGTCTAATCTGGGTTAAGAGTGAGGGAGAAGGGTTAATTAATAAATTTCAGGCCTGAAAAACACCAGAAAGACCTCAAGAAACCAGAAATAATGCATGCATGACACACCTCTTAAACACCAAGTCCAAGTGGGAGGTTCTGGGGTCAAGAGAAATAAGTTCTTCAAATGTTATCAAATCCTGTGAAGACCTATTTGTTCAACAGTTCTCCTACAAAATAAATATTTATTGATCTATCCTATGTGCCAGCCATCCCAGGATTCATGAATCACTCTTATCTCTGCATTGTATCTCTTAGATCCAGTTCCACAGCCAGCTAGATACTCACACAGTGTTTCTTACTTTTGTCTTAATTTTCTAGTTTTATTGCTTCAACACTTACAGATTCCTAATGTCTACCATTGCCTTTATCTTAACATCTCTACCTCATTATGTCACAGTCACTTCATGGCTGTCTCCCTCTCACAAATCCTTCCAACTTTACATAGCCATTAAGTGGACAAATAGCTGTGTATCAAAAATCACAATGGAGGCCAGGTGTGGTGGCTCATGCCTATAATCCTAGCACTTTGGGAGGCCGAGGCAGAAGAATCCACTGAGCTCAGGACTTTGAGATCAGCCTGAGCAAGAGTGAGAACCCATCTTTACTAAAAATAGAAAAACTAGCTGGATGTTGTGGTTGGAGCCTGTAGTCCCAGCTACTTGGGAGGCTGAGGCAGGAGGATTACTTGGGCCTAGGAATTTGAGGTTGCTGTGAGCTAGACTGACACCACAGCACTCAACTCAGCAACAGAAGGAGACTCTCTCTCAAAATAAAAAAAACTTCCTGCTGAGGCTGGGCTGCGGCATGGGAGAGGCAGTGCGAGTTCCCACAGTGGAGATTGATCCAGGATTTCTCCACCATGAAATCGTCTAAGCTAAGGTCCTGTAGAAGAAAGGTGGTGGCTTTTTGATCTTCATGACAAATGACCAGGTTACTTTAAAAAAAAATTATCATTCAAAATTGAGTTTTGTGAGAGTGGTCAAGATGGCCAACAGGCACCAGTCTCTGACAGAAGCTCCTGCCTACAGGAAAGGATAAAGTCCGGAGAAACCCCCAACAAAGTCGAAAACTGGGAGCCCAGCTGAGAGAGAAGAATGATACCAGCAGGACACCTCTTCTGAGACAGGTAGAGACTCCTAGAGGACAATCCACAGGTACATAAATCACCCCAAAGGAATAGCGCCTATCCCCTCCCCCAAGAAAGGTGTGCTTTTCCTTTGTTTCCTCTTCAACCGCTCCTCCAAGTCCCCTTCAGGCCACTGATAAACTGAGGACCTATTCTCTCACTCCACGAGTGAGAGCTGCCAACAGGGAAGTTTACTACCCTGGAGGAACCCAGTTAAGACTCGGAACACCCTCCCCCAGGCAGAAAAGTGGAACTGGCATTCGCACTGCCATTTTGAGTTTCCAGTCCACTCTCCCTCCCCTTGCCAGCAGAGACAGGGAGAGGAGACCCAAGAACAGCATCCACCCACCCTTTCAAGACCAAGCCCCTGTCCCAGTCCTTCACCGGGAGAACTACTTGATCCATGCTTTCTGCGAGCAGATGGATCCCCCTCAGTCAGCACATTCTGCCCTCAGCTGTCTCCCCGGATGCTATCTGCACTTCCCGAGACCTTGGTACCAGTCACCCGATTGATGCTAGACAGGGAGGGCTACACACCTCGCCAGGCGTCCATCTCAGGGTCTTTGGTGGCACTTGACAGTGATTGACTTCTGCTGGGTTGGGTCACTGAGCTGCACCCACCTCCCAGAGCCCTGCTGCCCACGGCTGCCATCAACTCTTGCTGGGGAAGGTCTCTCAGTCCCGCCAGCTGCTTGCCTACCTCCAGGGCTTTGGCGGCAGGTGAGGGCAATTGACTTCTGCTAGGGCAGGTCAAGCAGCCGCAGGCTTGCCTCCTGGGGCCCCCTGGCCCTGGATCACCACCAGCTCCTGCCTGAGAGGGTCGCGCCATCCCACCAGTCACGCACCAGCCTCCAGGGCTTTAGTGGCCAGTGTGGGCAACTGACTTCTCCTGGGCAGGTTGCGCAGTCTTGCGCCCGCCTCCTGGGGTCTTGTCGGCTGGCAGTCGCCAGCAGCTCTTTCCGGGGAGGGTCGCGCCATTCTGCCAGTGGCACGCCCGCCTCTGTGATTTCTCGGCCTGTGAAGGCAGCTGACTTCTGCTGAGGCAGGTCACGCAGACATGCACCTGCCTCCTGGGAGCTCCCAGCGTGATCACCTCCAATTCCTTCCGGAGAGGGTTGTGCCGTCCCAACAGCTGCGTGCGCCTTTGGGGCTTTGGTGGCCTGCAAGGACAACTGACTTCTGGGGCAGGTTGTGCCTGGCTCCCAGGGCCTTGATGGTGACACTGACTCCTGCAGGGGTGGGCTGCATCACCCCGCCTGCTGGCCTCACCTCCCAGGGTCTTGCTGGGTTGTGCCCAGGAAAAAACTAGAAGAAGCCATTGGCAGAACGGTTTTAGAAACGGTTTCTGAAAGGTGCAAATTCAACATGGGACAGAACCAGCGGGAAAACTCTGGCAACCAGAAAAAACAGAGTAGATTAACCTCCCCAAAGAAAGATGGGGTAGACACAATTGAAGACCCACTACATAAACAGATACCTGAAATGTCAGAAATTGAGTTCAGAATCTGGATAGGGAGTGAGATCAACAAGTTGGAGCAAAAGAGGGAGCTAGAATTTCAAATCATTCAAAAGCTGTCCCAGGAATTCAATGATTTCAAAGATAAAATGATCAAGGATTACGATACACTGAAACAAGAGGTTGCAGATTTGAAGAGCACCATTGAATCCCTCCGTCAGAGGATGAACGAGGCAGAAGATAGGATCTCTGACACTGAAGACAAAGACTTTGAATGCACCCAGACTTCTAAAGATTTTGACAAATGGAGAACAAAAACAGATCTCTCACTCAGAGAGATCTTGGATTATTCAAAGAAAACTAATATTTGCCTCATAGGAATCCCTGAAGGTGATGAAGTTGCTTCACAAAACACAGAGGCACTCCTTAACTAAATTATGAAAGAGAACTTCCCAGACATGCCAAGGGACCCTGAAATTCAGATAGCAGACAGCTTCAGAACCCCAGCATGACTCAACCCAAACAAGACATCCCCCATGCATATCATAATCAACTTCACTAAAGTTAACATGAAAGAGAAAATCCCAAAAGAAGCTAGATGCAAGAAAACATTAACCTACAAGGGGAAGAATATTAGAATGACTGCAGATCTATCTGCTGAAATCTTTCAGGCCAGAAGAGGGTGGTCACCGACCTTCAACCTCCTAAAACAAAACAAAAAAAATAAAATAGATAAACCTTTGGCCAATCTAACCAAGAAAAAAAGACTTAAATCTCTAATTTCTTCAATTAGAAATTGTAAAGATGAAATCACAACAGACCCCTCAGAAATTCAAGAAATCCTCCATGAATACTACAAGAAACGTTATTCTCAGAAATATGAAAACCTGAAGGAAATTGACCAATACTTGGAAGCATGCCACCTTCCAAGACTTAATCAGAACCAAGTGGAAATGTTGAACAGGCCCATATCCAGCTCTGAAATAGCAGCAACTATACAAAATCTCCCTAAAAAGAAAAGCCCGGGACCAGATGGCTTCACGTCAGAATTCTACAAAACTTTTAAAGAAGAGCTGATACCTATATTATTTAACCTTTTCAAAATATAGAAAAAGACAGAATATTACCCAATACATTCTATGAAGCAAACATCACCTTGATCCCAAAACAGGTAAAGATCCAACAAGAAAAGAAAATTATAGACCAATATCTCTAATGAATATTGATGTGAAAATATTCAACAAGATCCTAACAAACAGAATCCAGCAACACATCAAGCAAATTATACACCATGACCAAGTGGGTTTTATCCCAGGATCTCAAGACTGGTTCAACAAACGCAAATTTATAAACGTAATTCACCACATAAACAAATTAAAAAACAAAGACCATATAATCCTCTCAATTGATGCAGAAAAAGCTTTTGACAATATCCAGCATCCATTCATGATTAGAACACTTAAGAAAATAGGCATAGAAGGGATTTTTCTCAAGTTGATAGAGGCCATCTACAGCAAACCCACAGCCAGTATCGCACTGAATGGAATTAAATTGAAACCATTTCCACTCAGATCAGGAACCAGGCAAGGTTGCCCACTGTCCCCATTGCTCTTCAACATTGTGATGGAAGTCTTAGCCATAGCAATTAGGAAAGAAAAAGCAATCAAGGGTATTCACATAGGATCTGAAGAGATCAAACTCTCACTCTTCGCAGATGATATGATCATATATCTGGAAAACACCAGGGACTCTACTACAAAACTCCTAGAAGTGATCAAGGAATACAGCAACATCTCAGGTTACAAAATCAACACCCATAAGTCAGTAGCCTTTATATATACCAACAATAGTCAAGCTGAAAAAACAGTCAAGAACTCTATTCCATTCACAGTAGTGCCAAAGAAGATGAAATATCTGGGAGTTTACCTAACAAAGGACGTGAAAGATCTTTATAAAGAGAACTATGAAACTCTAAGAAAGAAATAGCTAAAAATACTAACAAATGGAAAAACATACCTTGCTCATGGCTGGGAAAAGTTAATATTGTTAAAATGTTTATGCTACCTAAAGCAATATATAACTTCAATGCAATCCCTATTAAAGCTCCATTGTCATACTTTAAAGATCTCAAAAAAATAATACTGCATTTCATATGGAATCAGAAAAAACCTCAAATAGCCAAGACAATACTCAGAAACAAAAACAAAGCAGGGGGGATCACGCTACCAGACATCAGACTATATTATATATCAATAGTGATCAAAACAGCATGGTACTGGCATAAAAACAGAGAGGTAGATGCATGGAACAGAATAGAGAACCAAGAGCTGAACCCGGCTACTTACCACTATATAATCTTTGACAAGCCAATTAAAAACATGGAATGGGGAAAAGATTCCCTATTCAACAAATGGTGCTGGATGAACTGGCTAGCGACATGCAGAAAAGTGAAACTGGACCCACATCTTTCACCACTAACTAAGATAGATTCTCACTGGATTAAAGACTTAAATTTAAGACATGAAACTATAAAAACGTTAGAAGAAAGTGTAGGGGAAACTCTTGAAGAAATAGGCCTTGGCGAAATTTTATGAGGAGGACCCCCCTGAGCAATTGAAGCAACATCAAAAATATACTACTGGGACAGATTAAACAGCTTCTGCACAGCCAAGAACACAGTAAGAAAAGTAAGTAGACAACCCTCAGAGTGGGAAAAGATATTTGCTGGTTATGCTTC
>NW_003852569.1:224908-231229 GCF_000181295.1 Otolemur garnettii
GCTATCTTAGGAAAGCTACAATCCAAATGGAGCCCTAGACTACAGGAAAGGGGGGGGAGGGGAGGGGGAAGGATGGGTGAAGAGAATGATATTGCGGGGATCATGCCTATGATTTATCCTATTAGGGTGAATAGATGTGAATTTGTCTAAAGGTTGAATATAAATGTCTTAACACAACAATTATGAGATAGACATGATGGCTATGTTAGCCAGTTGGATGAGAGTTTTCCAAACTGCATATGGAAGCAACACTGGATCCTATGGTAGAATTAATGTACACAATTATGATCTAATAAAAAATAAATTAAAAAAAAAACTTACAGTTAAACCATAATTGAAGATAGTAAATGAGGCCTCATTTAATATGACCAACTGTGCCACTCTCTGAATAAAATATCCATCTATTTAAATAAATAAACAAATAAATAAATAAATAGTGAATTAATAAAAATAATTTTAAGAAAAACAAAATCACACTGTCACATTAGCCAGCCAGTGGCAGAATTTGGGGAGAATACATGTATGTGTATACTTACATATGGGGCATTTGTGAGTTATACTCAATAATTCTTAGATATTATTAGAAGAATCAAAAAACTGCATTAATCCAAACTGGGAGTGCCTGACCCTCAAATCTATGCTCCTGATTAAACTACTCTTCTTCCTCCAACTCTTACCTTTCTCTGACTTCCCACTCAGCCCTATTGTCCACTAACATGGCAGTGCTATCTCTTCTTCCTCATGGCCCTGCTTCCACCTCTTCAGTATTGTGAACTGCTCCTAGAGGTATCACCTGGGCAAGCTTCTCCTGTGCACAGATGGGTCCCACATCTCTGTTTCTGCCACATGTCCAGGACCTGTTGCTCTGGACAATGACCACCACCCCAGCCGGGGGCATGTGACAAGATTGGGATCCATTATCCCTCAGGGCCACTGTCACCCAAAGGCTCTGTATAAAAGTATCCATGAGATCTACAGAGGAAGGAAAAGGAGAAAACTCTATTCAGAGACAATCTGTAGATTGGGGAATGCAGCCTCCAGAGACACCAAATGCACACACTCTGAATAAAGAGATGGGAAAGCTGGGCTTTATGTCTTGAGGGTCTGTCTTACATACATATTTAGCAGGTCATTGGTGAATTTATGAATATTTAGGAAGCAAGTTAATACCACACACAATGAGTAAACTGTGTGTGACACACATTCTATGTTTACTTTAGAGGAGAGTTTTAACATTCAATTAGGGTAGAATTTGGCTCCTTAGATCAAAAAGTGAACCATGGGGCATAAGGAAGGTATAAAGACAGTTTGTATTCAGAGTCTATTTGTAGGCTGGCTGTAACTGGCTTGGGGTCTGTGGCTATTTATCAGGAAAGACCATTTCTAAGGCTGGTATCCCCTGCAGTCAGAGCTGCTGGCAGGACCACAGAAGGGGTGCAGGAAGTCCATCAGGCAGACCACCATGGAAAGCTGGGAAACAATGTTTTTCAAGTTCTTGTTTCTGCTCAATTACAGGGAGAAATCTTCATGGTAATTAGCAATACAGGGATATGTGACCAACCCCTCTTTTTGTTATGGCTGCTTAATTTCATTTCTGGTGTGCTCCACCTTAGCCACAAGGAGTCCATTTCATTAGTCACCCAGGGTCAGCTTTAGGCATAAAGGCTACATTACACAGTTTATCACATGAATCTTGGCTATTTGAGTGCTTATCTGTCTACTCCATCTACATTGTCAGTTACCAAGAACAGAAATTATACTTTATTCATTTGTGAATCCTCTTTGCTCAGAACAATATGTGTAATATAAGGTGAGATCGGTACACGTTAAATGAGTGCATGAGTGAAGGAATGAAAAACTAAGCCTTTCAAGCACACTGCAGTGCTGAAGGACAGATTGGCCCTGATGGGAGCTTTCTGAAATTTTTCTATCAGAAAAATCATCAGCATCTGTTTAAGGAAAAGCCAAGAACTTGGAGCTGGAAAGTAGAAACACAGAAGAGTCTCCCTCACTAAGACTCTCCGTTAGTCCCCTGCCAATCCTATAGCCTGTCAGTAAAACAAAGTACATGCATTTTGTGAGGACAGAGAAACCAGCCCATATCAGAGGTTAGAACCTTTAGCCCTAAAGGTTAGAACCTTTAGGCATTGTAGGGCAGGAATTTTCCCCCAACTGGGGGTAAAGCTCTAGAAGGTACACGTGAAGAAGCAATTTCCCTAGGTTTTGCAATAATTTGCTTTTCAGTGAGCTGCCACCTCTATGTCTTGTCAACAAAATCAACAGCTCCCTCTGTTTGCCCCCAACATGCCTACCCAGGCCCAGCTCTATGCCATCCCCTGTGTCTCCCTGTGTGGCTCCATCTCAGCGGCTACTTCTGCCTGAGCCAGCACAGGCCATCAAAATCCAACAAAAGCTAACATGAAACCATCTAAAGTGCTGTGGCCCTTGAGATCACTCACCTGTCAATCCACACAGCACCTTTGAGTGAAATAGAAAAGATGGACACAGACTTATACTTGGAACAGCTAGGGCAGCATTGTTCAGTTGGATTTCAGTCCCAAATTTCCCCAAAGACCAGATTTCTTTGTTCAGTGACCATGTTGCCCCCCAGTATGAGTCCAGGGACTGTTGCTGCTGGTGGCCCTGAGGCCTATGGAGGAGCACCTGGAAGAAACAAAGGGTGACAACCCACCCCAGTCTGATGTCCCCACCTCCTCACTTCGGCTGTTGGAGCTGAGCCCCAGGTGCTTTTCAAAGAGGTCTAAATGGCCATACAAAAGCTCATTCTGTGTGCTTTGGGGGTTCCCCATCTTTCATATCCAGCCAATCCCCAAGCCTTAGGTAGTCCACGAGTCAGCCCCTAGAGAAGGCTCACACTCACCCCCTCCTCTCTGTCTCCTTTCCAGAAGATACCCAGAGTCAGACTCTCTCCATCTGTTCTTTCCTGTTTGCCTTAAGGGCACATGCCGCTTCCAGTAGCTTGAGTCAAATCACTCATTAAAAACCTTCTATAAAATGGGAACAGGCACAGCATGTTTCAGAAGCAGAAAGGAAGGCAGTGTGAAGTATAAGGTGAAGAATGGGAGAGGGAAGCAGGATAGGGAATCAGAAGGGGTAAGGAGCTGGTCATTGAGGATCTTGAGGCCAACATCAGGAGCTTAGATTTAAATGCTAAGGAGCTAAAGGTGAGAGACAACCTGATCTAATCTAGACTTTCTGTATGTTTTAATAATTGTTCCCCATGGAGAGAATGAAGTGAGAAGACACAAGGACCATTAGGTTACCCTTGTGGCCCAGGCAGGGCAGTGGAAAGAGGAGGTGGAGTGATGTGAACAAATCCAGGAAGTATTTAGGAAATAAACTAGACAGGCCTTGAAGGATATTATTTGAATTGGATTTGGGGAAATAAAGGGAAAGAAAATGTTTTTCTTCTTGGACATCTTGAAAGGCCAGACAGACCCCATTTTTCACTCTCTTTCCCTCTCCCCATCTCATCTCTACCTGCCCCTGAACACATAGATTTTGCAGAAACAGGCTGTTAAACCAACATATCCTGCAGAGACAGAGTATTAGCCCAGAGTCACAGACCCTTGTACAACCACATTCCTATAACTACCCAACCCCCCACCCTATAGATCCAACCTTGCAAAATCTCAGAACCGTCTCTCAGTCTCACCAGCAAACAAAGGACCCCATACCCAATTTGAACAGTGTGCCTATGTTTTCTTTATAATTCCATTCATGTTGGGTACAATATTTGGAGGCCCCAGTGAGATCTCACCAGCTGAAGGGTTGGCCTTTCTGTGTGTCACCCTGGAGAGGGAGAGAATTATAGGGGAGGTGCTCCCTGAGATGTTCGAGGGCCCTGTAATTTCCTGAACTCTTCCTGAGGACACTGTAGAAACTCCATTTGACCACCAAAACCTTAGATCCAGAACTCCCCCTCAAGAGGTAAGTGTTATTTTTCTGTCTGAGTGTGGTTTATTTGTGTTCAGGAAGTAATATGTTCCCAGGAATACACCACAAAATAGTCACTGGGATGCCAGTGCCATCGGGATGTGATGAGTGACCCAGGGAAATGAGTTAGCATGCAGGGAGGATGATAGTGGCCCACTAAGGAGACATAGGGGCTCCTGAAGGCTGCCTGGTGCTGGGTAGGCCTGTCCCAGGTTCCTGGAAACATGGGGACACTGGTGGGGAGCCTAGACCTCAGATGAACGTACTCAATTTGTTCACGTATTTGTTCATCATCATTGTCATCAGTGTGCTTGTTATTCTTATTGTCTGTCCCAATATAATTTATATTCTTTTTGGTTGGGTTGACAATCATGGGAACTCAATAAAGTAAACCCCTGACACCCCTTCAGTGCATGTTAAAGAACTTCACTGTTGTCTTCTCTGACAATTATGGAGTCTGATTTCCTACGAACCCCCTGTTTTATTTTGTTACTGGAATTTCTTTCTTCAGTGAGTCCTTGGTCTCGGGGTTTCAAGAATTGAAACTACAGGCCATAGACCAATGATAAAATGGGACTTTGTTGGATGGAAGGGCATGCAAAGAGAGTAAAGAGCACCAGAGTTTCTGGAAGGGGAATGGAGGCCCAAGTCAGAGTTCTCCTGCATGGGTCCTTTGTCTAGGGGTAGTGGCCCTAAGAGAAATTTTTTCCAGGACTTGGTAGGTGGGAAAGCACCTATACAAGCTGAATGAGTGTTTTAACAAATAAACGAATGCAGTCCCTCCCCTGGGACAAGGTTATTAGATATTTGCAGTTTTTGCTGTAGGGAGGGAATTATGGTGTGTATTCCCTACTCAGAGTGGAGTCACCCAAAACATTTCAGACTGCTTTGTTCATGGCCTTGCTGGAGTTCAGAGAATGTGGCCTGCATTGTGCAGGCTGTTTGGGCCTAGAAATGGAAGTCTGATTTCTGAGCTTACCTGGGCCTGAAAAATGGTGTATCCCTATCCAGCCCTGAGTAGAAAAACCCTATATCAATGTTATATTCCATAAAATGTCTCTCATTGTAAAATTCAATAATTTGGTTGTTTAAAGTGTTTGGGAAAATGAGTCTTTGTCAAAGAATAAGATTCTTGCCTTTTAAACCTTCTAATTATCAGGTTAGCCAAGTAAATAATTAACTTCATTATAAACTGTAATCCTGTTTTGTGAAAATTTGTTTTTTAAGAGTCAGAAAAGATCCCGAGCCCTGCCTGTCTCTTGAGCTGGGTGCTGATCTGGGGTTCCTTCTTCAACTGTTGCTACTCCAGGAGCATCCAGGTGTCTGTACAATACCCTCTGTCACCCTGTAACCTGCAGGCACTGGGAGATCTGTAGGGAGGTCTCCAGGACATTCCCAAGGCTGGGATATGGTGGGAGTGAGGGGGCTGGATCTTTCCCTGTGTGGAGTGTTGGCAGAGACAGGCAACACAGGTGTGCAGCAAAGAGGTGGATTCCTGGACTGGAATTGTAACCAGAACGGTGGTATCTGCCAGAGAAAACCCAGCAGCCACAGCTGAAGTGGCACCAGCTGCTGTGGCTGATGGCCTGAGGCAGCAGCAACAAACCCCTCCCCCATGGAGGACTACTATTCCAAATTCGTGGGGACTTTGGGTGTTTTGTAGAGAGTGTGGTGAGGCGTGGACTCCCAAGCGGAATTTGGTGACCAGAAAGGGGAGCCGTTTGGACCCTGTTTGGAGCATAAGGGGTCTAGGCAGCCAGATAGAAAACTGAGGGGAAAAGATCCTGCTTAGGAAACAGACACACTTTGTAATTTTAGAAAAGTCTTTATGGCCCTGTGCTGAAGTGGGAGCTACAGCAGCAACCAACCCCTCCCCTTTGGCGACTGAAAAGTCTTTTGTGCTGGGGGCTGGATCCGCAGGCATCAGCGGCAACCAGCCCCTCCCTCATGGAGACTGACTGAAAAGTCTGTGCTGAGGTGCTAAAGTGGCCGGAGCCAGTGACAACCAGCCCCTTCCACACAGAAGATTACAATTTCCAGTTCAAGAGGAAACTAGGAATTGAGTGGAAAATCTGGTGAAGCATGGACTCCTTGTGTCAAATTTGGAGGGCAGATAGGGGTGCCATCTGGAATAGGATGGCGGAGGCTGGACAGCCAGTCAGTAAGCAGAAATATTGTGAAACATCAAAAATGGCATCTCCATAGCACCTCTTCTTATAGGCCAGGTGCTGCAAGCTGAATCTCACCTGCGGGCAGTCATCCTGCACCTGAATCTGGTTCAGGACACCCCACATTTTACCAGAACTGTTGTAGGGAGAATTTGGGCAACGTGCCAGCAAAGAGTCCTTTTTTTTTTTTTTTTTT
>NW_003852569.1:231945-232850 GCF_000181295.1 Otolemur garnettii
CCACTTGGGGACTTGACTCCAACCTCTATAGAAGAGGCCACCTCTGGGGTAACCCCCGGGACTTTGCCGAGTACCCCAGTCACCTCATTTCCTGGGATTCCTGACACCCTTCCTCCAGGCTCTGCACCCTTAGAAGCCCCCATGACCCCAGTAACAGATGATTCACCCCAGAAAAAGATGCTTGGACAGAAAGCAACTCCACCCCCCTCCCCTCTGCTGTCAGAGCTCTTGAAGAAGGGCAGCCTCTTGCCTACTAGCCCCAGACTAGTCAATGAAAGTGAAATGGCTGTGGCTTCTGGCCACCTGAACAGTACCGGTGTCCTCCTGGAGGTAGGCGGGGTCCTTCCCATGATACATGGTGGGGAGATACAGCAAACACCCAATACTGTTGCAGCCTCCCCTGCTGCCTCATGTGCTCCCACTCTTTCCTGGCTTTTAGAAGCTGGTCCTACACAGTTCACCACACCTCTTGCTTCCTTCACTACTGTTGCCAGTGAGCCTCCAGTTAAACTTGTGCCACCCCCTGTCGAGTCTGTGTCCCAGGCTACCATTGTCATGATGCCTGCGCTGCCAGCACCATCCTTTGCTCCGGCTGTCTCCACTTCTGAAGTGTAGCTCCAGTGAGTCAGCCTGACACCTGTGTTCCCATGGAGGCTGTGGGGGATCCACATACTGTGACTGTTTCCATGGATAGCAGTGAAATCTCCATGATCATTAATTCTATCAAAGAAGAGTGTTTTCGATCAGGGGTAGCAGAGGCCCCTGGAGGATCAAAGGCTCCTAGTATAGATGGGAAGGAAGATTTAGATCTGGCTGAGAAGATGGATATTGCTGTGTCTTACACAGGTGAAGAGCTGGACTTTGAGACTGTTGGAGACATCATTGCCATCATTGAGGATAAGGTA
>NW_003852569.1:232870-239687 GCF_000181295.1 Otolemur garnettii
AGGTAGACGATCATCCTGAGGTGCTGGATGTAGCAGCAGTGGAAGCAGCACTGTCATTTTGTGAAGAAAATGATGATCCCCAGTCTCTGCCTGGTCCCTGGGAGCACCCTATGCAGCAGGAGAGGGACAAGGCAGTACCTCTCCCTACACCAGAGATGACAGTGAAGCAAGAGAGGCTGGACTTTGAGGAAACAGAAAACAAGGGAATCCATGAACTGGTGGACATCAGGGAGCCCAGTGTTGAGATCAAGGTGGAACCTGCAGAACCAGAGCCAGGCATTTCAGGGGCTGAAATAGCTGGAATTATTCCAGCTACAAGTATGGAGCCACCAGAACTCAGGAGTCAGGACATGGATGAGGAACCCAGAAGTACTACAGCTGGAGAGATTGCTGAAGCAGATGTTGCCAGTGCAAAAGGCGATGAGACTCCACTAACAACTGTGAAGACAGAGGCATCTCCTGAAAGCATGTTGTCTCCATCACATGGCTCAAATCCCATTGATGACCCTTTAGAGGCAGAGACTCAGCACAAGTTTGAAATGTCAGACTCATTGAAAGAAGAATCAGGGACTATTTTTGGAAGCCAGATAAAGGATGCCCCAGGTGAGGATGAGGAAGAAGATGGAGTCAGTGAAGTGGCCAGCTTGGAGGAGCCTAAGGAAGAAGATCAAGGAGAAGGCTATTTGTCAGAAATGGATAATGAACCCCCTGTGAGATAGAGTGATGATGGTTTTAGCATACATAATGCTACTCTGCAGTCACACACACTGGCAGACTCCATCCCCAGTAGCCCTGCTTCTTCACAGTTTTCTGTCTGTAGTGAAGATCAAGAAGCTATTCAAGCACAAAAAATCTGGAAGAAAGCCATCATGTTTGTATGGAGAGCTGAAGCTAATCATAGGTATGCCAATGTCTTTCTGCAGCCTGTTACAGATGACATAGCACCTGGCTACCACAGCATTGTTCAGAGGCCTATGGATTTGTCAACTATTAAGAAAAACATTGAAAATGGACTGATCCATAGCACAGCTGAATTTCAGCATGACATTATGCTGATGTTTCAGAATGCTGTAATGTATAATAGCTCGGACCATGATGTCTATCATACGGCAGTAGAGATGCAACGAGATGTCTTGGAGCAGATCCAGATGAGACGTGAGTGCGTTTGGTTGGATTCTCAACAAGACTGTCCCAATGAATCTGAGTTGAGCAACGACTGCAGGTCCCTCTTCAGCTCATGAGACTCCAGTCTGGATCTTGATGTGAGCAGCTGGAGAGAAACTGAGGATCCGAGGGCTGAAGAACTAGAGGAAAGCAGCTCAGGGAGAGAACATAGTGAACTTCTTGTAGGGGATGGAGTCAGTGAGGAATCTCAGGAAGAGTCAGAGCAAATCAGCCGCCAGAACCTCCTCCACTTTCTCTCTGAGGTAGCTTACTTACTGGAGCCATTGTGCATTAGCAGCAAAGAATCAAATGAAGGCTGTTGCCCTCCAGCTGGTATCAAACAAGAGGGAAAGGAAATTGAAACTGTTGAAGGAGAAGGGGAGCCTTGTAGTGAGACCAAAGAGCGTTCAGCCAAGGTAGACTTCTTAGAAACTGAACAGAAGCCACTGGCAGAAGATGGAAAGCCAGAAATGGCTATATCTCCCTCAGCTATTCATGCAGTTCGGGGACTACCCACAGAGAGTGAAGAGGGGGATTCACAGGGAGAGGCTCAACAAGAATCTAAAGAGGAAGACCAGAGTGAAGAGTATGTGTCAGAAATGGAAGAGCAGCCCCCTTCTGGTGAGTGTGATGATGGCTTCAGCACTCCAGAGACTCCTCTGATGGATATCCTTTTCAGCCATGCTACCTCCTCAAAGCTGATTGATTTATGCAAAGTTGTCCCTGTTAAGGATCATTCACTATTTAAGAAGACAGTCCTGCCAGTCTGGAAGATGATTGCCAGTCACAGGTTCAGCAGTCCATTTCTGAAGCCTGTGTCAGAAAGGCAGGCTCCAGGGTACAAGGATGTGGTGAAAAGGTGCTGAGTGCTTGGTTAGACAAAAAAGGAGACTTTAGTGTGGAATGAGAACAAGCCAACCAAGTGGATGATGGAAGACAAACTAGAGCTGCTACCCTAACCTTTTCTGGAGTTTGAATCTCTTCCCTGAGACTCTAATCCATAGAAGATCTCAGTACTTGTTTACCACTTCCCTGTTATCTTTTCTAGTAAAAAAAGAAAACCTTAACTCATAGTCAAGGAGTCAAAGATGCCTGTGCACATGATATTAAAAAAATAGGGAAACTGAGTTTTAGGTTTATGCCCTTTGTTCCATAGGTTAATTAGTTTAAACCTTTTATTAATGCTCCATAAATAAATGTTATTTTACAAACTGAAAAAAAAAAACAACCAAGAAACAGGTATAAGCCTGGGAACCACTCACAGCACCACCTGCTGTCTATAAAGTATATTGCAACATAAATATATTCCCACTAAAGTTGATCCCTATGCCATATGTATAGTTGTATGTTTGTACATATAAATAAGAATAATATTTTTCTTGGTCGTGCCCCCTTTTTTTTTCTTTTTATTTTTTCATCCTTTTCTTGTATGAGTTATTGTTAGGGTATTTTTTATTTTTTATTTTATTATTAATACTATTTTTCCTTTTTTCTTCTCTCTTCCTCTCCTTCCCTTCTTATGGTTGCTGAGAGTGCCTACATCAGACTAATAGAGTTTTATTTTCCTTTTCTTTTTTTATCATTTTATGATTACCATTTTTGTTGTTATTGTTGTTGTTGTCTGTTTGTTTACTTGTTTCTGATTGTGCAGCTGTGTGCTTGTGTGTCTGATAGCATTTTTGTCTGTTTATTTGTTCATTTGGTTTCAATGTGTTTTGTACTTTGCTTAATCCTCAGGTTGGCTATTTTCCCTAACTCCAATTTTCATATTCAATAAGAACATGGGGAAACAGAGGGGTGAGGGCTGACTGGAGCTAGTATTCAACAAAACTTCCAGTCCAGTGGGAGAGATAATGGCCAGAAAGAACCCAATGAAGCTGAGGGAGGAGAGCTGAGCTGAGAGAAGAGATAGATAAATGTATATCTTCCCCGCCAAGGCAAGCCATGACTATAAGGAAACAAATTCCAAGTCTAGATTGACTTCAGGTGGAACATTCTCCAGCTCCCATTGAATGCCTGAGACAGACAGGTTTCAGCTCTCTCTGCTGGCCAGTGACAAAGAGCAGTAACTGAGTGGAGAAGGCATTGACTTTACTTTGACTCCGGCAGACATAAAGTCCTGCCACACTCACTTGTTGGACAACTTGGTCACAGCCCTGTAGGGTTACCAGTGACTGAGTGTGACAAAGGTGCAAGGTGGGGAAGGAGGCATCAACTTTCCCAGACCAATTTATTTGCTAGGTTGGTCCTTCTGAACTCACAGAGCACTGGAGCAAGTCATACCTGAGCTGCCAGTAGACCCCTACTGTCTAGTTACCAGACACCTTTTGAACTCCCCCATCTGAGACCAGTGCTGACTGGGACAATTGATTTGAATCTCTTGAACTGGGCCAATCACCCAAGGACTATCCAAAGTGGTACCTGGGTGTGTAGTTGTGGGAAGGTGTGATTTTCCTTTCCCAATTGTTGCCTATGGGGGGTGGGGTGACTTAATTGCTGGTATTTCTCAACAGCTGAAACTTAAAGACAGAGTAACTGATTTACTAGGGTAGAATAGAGACCAACTGAAAACAAGACAGAGACACTTAGCACCACCACACCAAGCAGGCCCCCAGTTTCTTAGCCAAAGCACTATATGGGTCCTTGGCAAAGCTCTAGGGGAAAAGGTACAGACACCAGTCCCAGCCTTTGGGCAAAGGGCTAGTGAATCACTACTCCTGGAGCTCCCAACCTAACTTCTCTTTATCTGCTCACCTAGCCAAATGGTGTAAATTCAGCATGGGGCAGAATCAGTGGGAAAACTCCAGTAACATGAATAACTAGAGTAGATCAAACTCCCCAAGGAAAGACATGACAGATGCAACTGAAGACCCCATCCATACAGATGGCTGAGATGTCAGAATTGAGTTCAGAGTCTGGATAGCAAATAAGATCAACAGAATGGAGGAAAGAGGGAATCAGAATTTCAAATTATACAAACAATGTCTCAAGAATTCAATGATTTCAAAGATAAAATGACCAAAGATTTAGCTACATTGAGGCAAGAGTTTGCAGCCCTCAAAAATCTGAAAAGTACAGTAGAATCCCTTGCTCACAGAATGGACCAGGCAGAAGAAAGAATCTCTTACATTGAAAACAAAGCTTTTGAATGCACTCAAGAGCTGAAAGAGGAAGATAAATGGTGAGCAAAATGTATCATTCTCTCAGAGAGCTCTGGGATAATTCAAAGAAAACTAATATTCACTTTATAGAAATCCCTGAAGGCAATGAAGTTGCTTCACAAAACGTAGAGGCTCTTCTTCATGAAATTCTGAAACAGAACTTTGCAGATATGCCAAGAGATTCTGAAATTCAGATTGCAGACAGTTTCAGAAACCCAGCACGACTCAACCTGAACAAGACTTCCCCCAGGCACATCATAATTAACTTCACTAAAGTTAATATGAAAGAGAAAATTCTGAAAGCAACTAGACATAAGAAAACAAAAACCTACAAGGGGAAGAATATTAGAATGAGCGCAGATCTTTCTGCTGAAACCTTTCAGGGTAGAAGAGGATGATCATCAACTTTTTAAAAAATTAAATCATAGAAGTGTACATTAATACTATCATGGGGTAAAATGTATTGTTTCTGTATAAAATTTCAACTACTTTCATCCAACTAGTTAACATAGTCTTCGTGTCTTTTTCTTAGTTATTGTGTTAAGACATTTATATTTTACATTTAGGAAGATTCACGTGTACCCTTATAGGATGAACCATAGGCGTGATCCCACCAATCACCCTCCCTCCACTCACTCTCCCCTCTCCCCTCCCCTCCCTCTCCCCTATTCCCATATTTCTGGGTTAAAATTGGGTTCTAGCTTGCATATGAAAGCTGTAAACTAGTTTCATAGTAGGGCTGAGTACATTGAATACTTTTTCTTCCGTTCCTGGGGTACTTTGCTAAGAAGAATATTTTCCAGCTCCATCCATGTAAACATGAAGGAGGTAAAGTCTCCATCTTTCTTTATGGCTGCATAGTATTCCATGGTGTACATATACCACAGTTTATGGATCCAAAAGACCAAAAATCACACTACAATAAAGATATTTGTATCAGAATGTTCATTGCAGCCCAATTTATAATTGCTAGGTCATGGAAGAAGCCCAAGAGCCCATTGATCAATGAATGGATCAATAAACTGTGGTCATCAACTTTTAATCTCTTAAAACAAAATAACTTTCAACCCAGGATCCTGTATCCAGCTAAACTGAGTTTCATTTATGATGGAGAAATTAAATACTTCAATGACATTCACATGTTGAAGAAATTTGCCATAACTAAACCAGCTCTCCAGGATATTCTCAGACCTATACTCCATAAACACCAGCGCAATCCTCCACCACAAAAGTAAACTCACTCAGAAACTTTTGCTCAAATTCCAACTTCCACATAGGTGAAAGGATTAAAAATGTCCACCGAACTTTCAAAAAACTCGATACACAAATTTTACCAGGCTTATCAATATTCTCAATCTGTGTGAATGGCTTAAATTCTCCTTGAAAGAGGCACAGGCTGGATGACTGGATACAAAAACTCAGGCCAGATATCTGCTGCATACAAGAATCTCATCTTACCTTAAAAGATAAATATAGATTCAGGGTGAAGGGACGGTCATCTATATTCCAAGCAAATGGAAAGTAGGAAAAACCAAGTGTTCCAATTCTATTTACAGATACAATAGGCTTTAAACCAACAAACATAAGCATGAATTAGGATGGTCACTTTATATTTGTTAAGGGTAATACTCCATACGATGAGATTTCAATTATCAATATTTATGCACCCAACCAGAATGCACCTCAATTTATAAGAGACACTCTGATAGGCATGAGCAACTTGATTTCTCTTAGCTCCATCATAGTCAGAGATTTTAATACTCTTTTGGCAGTATTGGATAGATCCTCCAACAAGAAGCTTAGCAAAGAAATTTTAGATTTAAACTTAACCATTCAGCATCTGGATTTAATGGACATCTACAGAACATTTCATCCTAACAAAGCTGAATACACGTTTTTCTCATCAGCCCACAGAACATACACCAAAATTGACCACATCTTAGGTTACAAGTCTAATCTCAGCAAATTTAAAAGAATAGAAATTATTCCTTGCATCTTCCCAGACCATCATGGAATAACAGTTGAATTCTGTAACAACAGGAATCTGCAAACTCATACAAAAACTTGGAAGCTAAATAACCTTATGCTGAATGATAGGTGGGTCAAAGACGAGATCAAGAAGGAAATTACCAAATTTTTGGAACAAAATGATAATGAAAACACGAGTTACCAGAACCTCTGTGATACTGCAAAGGCAGTCCTAAGAGGGAACTTTATAGCACTGCAACCCTTCTTCAAGAAAACGGAAAGAGAGGAAGTTAACAACTTAATGGGACATCTCAAGCAACTGGAAAAGGAAGAACACTCCAATCCCAAACCCAGCAGAAGAGAAATAACCAAAATTAGAGCAGAATTAAATGAAATTGAAAACAAAAGGATTATACAACAGATCAATAAATCAAAAAGTTGGTTTTCTGAAAAGGTCAATAAAATAAATAAACCTTTGGCCTTCCTAACCAAGAAAAAAAGAGTAAAATCTCTAATTTCATCAA
>NW_003852569.1:240154-241761 GCF_000181295.1 Otolemur garnettii
TCTATAAACATAATTCATCACATAAACAAATTAAAAAACAAAGACCATATGATTCTCTCAATTGATGCAGAAAAAGCTTTTGATAATATCCAGCATCACTTCATGATCAGAACACTTAAGAAAATTGGTATAGAAGGGATATTTCTCAAATTGATAGAGGCCATCTACAGCAAACCCACAGCCATTGAATGGAGTTGAATGGAGTATTGAATGGAGTTAAATTGAAATCATTTCCACTCAGATCAGGAACCAGGCAAAGTTGTCCATTGCCTCCATTGCTCTTTAATATCGTAATGGAAGTTTTAGTCATCACAATTAGGGAAGAAAAGGCAATCAAGGGTATCCATATAGGGTCAGAAGAGATTAAACTTTCACTCTTCGCAGATGAGATGATTGTATACCTGGAAAACACCAGGGATTCTACTATAAAACTCTTAGAAGTGATCGAGGAATATAGCACAGTCTCAGGCTACAAAATCAACACTCATAAATTGATAGCCTTCATATATACCAACAATAGTCAAGCTGAAAAAGCAGTCAAGGACTCTATTCCATTCACAGCAGTGCCAAAGTAGATGAAATATTTGGGAGTTTACCTAACAATGGATGTGAAAGATGTCTATAAAGCAAACTATGAAACTCTAAGAAAAGAAATAGCTGAAAATGTTAACAAATGGAAAAACATACCATGCTCATAGCTTGGAAGAATTAACATTGTTAAAATGTCCATACTACCCAAAGCAATATATAATTTTAATGCAATCCCTATTAAAGTCCCACTGTCATACTTTAAAGATCTTGAAAAAATAACACTTCGTTTTATATGGAATCAGAAAAAACCTTGAATAGCCAAGACATTACTCAGAAATACAAACAAAGCAGAAAGAATCATGCTACCAGACATCAGACTATACGATAAATCAATAGTGATCAAAACAGCATGGTACTAGCACAAAAAACACAGAGGTAGATGTATGGAACAGAATAGAGAACCAAGAGATGAACCCAGCTACTTACCATTATATGATCTTTGACAAGCCAATTAAAAACATTGAGTGGGGAAGAGATTCCCTATTTAACAAATGGTGCTGGGCAAACTGGCTGGCGATCTGCAGAAGACTGAAACTGGATCCACACCTTTCACCACTAACTAAGATTGACTCTCACTGGATTAAAAATTTAAACTAAAGACATGAAACCATAAAAATACTAGAAGAAAGTAGTAAAAACACTTGAAGAAATCAACCTGGGCAAAAATTTTATGAAGAGGACCCCCCAGGCAAAAACTTCTGCACAGCAAAGAACACCGTAAGTAAAGCAAGTAAGAATGGGAGCCCAGCCCTAAGAATGGGAGAAGATGTTTGCTGATTATGTCCATGACAAAGGTTTAATAACCAGAATCCACAGAAAACTCAAATGTATTGGCAAGAAGAAAACAAGTGATCCCCTCTGAGGGTGGGCAAGGGACTTGAAGAGAAACTTCTCTGAAGAAGACAGGCTCATGGCCTACAAACATATGAAAAAATACTCACCATCCTTAATCATCAGAGAAATGCAAATCAAAACTACTTTGAGATATCATCTAACTCCAGTAAGATTAGCCCATA
>NW_003852569.1:241990-256451 GCF_000181295.1 Otolemur garnettii
TCAGTGTGAAGGCTGAGGAATACATATACAATTGATTTTGTTTGGGGTAAAAACATAAAAGAGACTGACTGTCTGTTCTCACTGGCCCAAACTGAAACCAGAGATTATAATGTTAATGAAGGAAGATGTCAGAGAACAGAACCCAAAGCCCAGGGATAGGCATTTGAGCTTCCAACTGTGACCCTGGACTAGCTCTCCAGATTCCTTTGTGAGAGTGTCTCTGCATATCTATAGCCTGCCTGCAGGAACTCGATCATCAAAGAAATCTTTCCCAGAGCCATTCTCCTGGAGGAGCACATGAAGCGAACTGCCATGTCTGAGCATGGGGTGCTTATCTCCTCAGTGTGGAGAAAAGGAAACACTTCTACACTGCAGGTGGTATTGCAAACTAATACGTTCCTTTTAGAAAGATATCTGGAGAACACTTAGAGAACTAAAAATAGACCTGCCATTTGATCCTATAATTCCTCTACTAGGCATATATCCAGAAGACCAAAAATCACATACAACAAAGATATTTGTACCATAATGTTTATTGCAGCCCATTTCATAATTGCTAGGTCATGGAAGAGGCCCAAGAGCCCATCGACCCACAAAGGGATTAATAAATTGTGGTATATGTACACCACAGAATACTATGCAGCCCTAAAGAAGGATGGAGACTTTACCTCCTTCATGTTTACATGGATGGAGCTGGAAAATATTCTTCTTAGCAAAGTATCTCAAGAATGGAAGAAAAAGTATCCAGTGTACTCAGCTCTACTATGAAACTAATTTATAGCTTTCATGGGAAAGCTACAACCCATTTATAGCCCAAGAATATGGGGAAAGGGGAGAGGGAGAAGAGGGAAGGGGGGAGGATGGGTGGAGGGAGGGTGATTGGTGGGATCATGCCTATGTTTCATCTTATAGATTCGTACATGTGAATCTTTCTAAATGTAGAATACAAATGTCTTAAGACAATAACTAAGAAAATAACATGAAGGCTATGTTAACCAGTTTGATGAAAATATTTCAAATTATATATAAAAACAGCACACTGTACCCCATGACAGTATTAATGTACACAGCTATGATTTAATAAAAAAAAAAAAAAAGAGTCAGAAAAATTAGACATGGATCTTGTTCGGTGAATTTTGTCCTAAAACAGAATGGTTATTTAAAAAAAAAAAAATGAAAGACAGGGAAAACCAGAAGGATTAGAATGTTTATAGATTGTCTATGCAGGTTAAATAAAACTCATAAAAGGGAAATTCATAAAAGAATTTGCATGTGACCCAGTTAACTATGTATTGCCTTTAGAATCTTTTCAGTTGTAGTCCTGTTTGAACAAATATTTTATGTCTTTGATATTTGACAAACTTTCCAGAATCAAAACTCTAAATTTGTTCTTTTTGAAATATTAAGACCACTGAAAAGTCCAAGAAAGACATATTATTCAGTATGTTAAAAATGTACAGGAAATATTGTCAAATATGAAATGGTGGTTAATTTTCTGTAAATCATATTTATATGTGTATACTCCAATATTATAAAATATTGGTCTGTCTTAATGTCTATTGTCAGTAATAATTTTAATTAATCTCAGAAAGTATTTTTTATAACTGACTGAGTCCAAAGTTTGTCCTTCAGGATAAATATTAGAAAAGGCTAGTGAATTCTCTTGAATTCAAGTTTCTAATATCTTTGTAAATTAGACCATTAGACTAAAAGCAAACTTCTAGGACTTTAATCAGAAAGCTAACATGTCCATGAATATAGCCAACCTAACTTCAAACAACACAGAAACCAGTCACATGGAACTGGGCTGGTTTGTTATATCTTTTTGTAGAAACATTGCTGATTCTTTCTATTCTTTCTTGACTTTCAGAAGTCAAGAAAACTATTTTCTGTTTCTTGAACTATTTGTAACTTTCAGCAATGTACGTACGTATAGGCAGAATTTGAAACATTTATTTTCTCTCTCTCCTTAATTTCTCTGGAGTTTGAAAGCCATTTGTAAGTATTCTTAATTTCTGATGATACAATTATTTGCATTCATTAAGAATCTGTTTTGTTCTAGGAGACATGATGAAGGCACTGGTTATTTTACTGAGATTTTGACTGGAAGAGCATTTTCAGAGGAGTCCAGTCTGCATTAAGGAATCAAGGTTGGCATTATTAGGCCAATAAAAAAGCCAATAAAAAACCCCATTGGAAAAACTGACCAGATACCTATCAATAATGTTTCCTGATCTGTGGTAAGTAAAGAATGTCACTTGTTGTCTACAGCCACACCACCCTGAAGATCCCCAATCTCGCCTGATCTTGGAAACTAAGCAGGGTTGGGCCTGGCTAGTACTTGGATGGGAGAAAGCCACTTGTTGAGAAGTCTGGGAACCACAATTTGCCTGGGGACTGCAAAAGAAGAGGAATTTACCCAATGCATACAGGTATCTAATGGCACAGATGAAACCTGTACTTGTGGAAGGCTTTCAAGTCTAACCTGAGATTCCTTATAAAAGGTTTCAGCAAAGCCAATTTTTAAAGGAAGAAAAGCCTAGATGGTTAATAATTATTCTTGCTGCACTTTATGCAAATAACCAGACCCAGTATG
Source organism: Otolemur garnettii (assembly GCF_000181295.1). Lineage (NCBI taxonomy): Eukaryota > Metazoa > Chordata > Mammalia > Primates > Galagidae > Otolemur > Otolemur garnettii. Next base: position 244,587 of record NW_003852569.1, read on the forward strand.
CTGAAAGTACAGTTTATTTTGGCAACTGAATTAGTTTTGCTATAATTTGTTTTTAGTAAAGTGAGAAATTAGAGAAATAAAAATGATTCAAAAAAAATAAAAATAAAATCTATGGCCCACCTGTATTGGATTCCAGGCTTGTCTGCAATGCCAGCTAATAAAATGACACATAACTGTCTTACTGAACTGAACTGTTAAATGGGACTACGAGACTGGCCAAAGAATATAGAATTATATACAATAGATATATTTGCTCTGAAACCTTAAGTCTCAACAAAGGTCACCTATTGACCACACTGGAAAAATTTGTGCAGTATTAAACATTATCTCCTATGTCTATATAAATACCTGAGGAAAAATTGGAACCTGAGTAAGAAGTTCCCAGTAAATAGTGTGACTCTAACACAGCCTCATAAGTGGCCCCACACCCAACTGATGTTCAGGAATATTCACTTGAATTGTCCAGAACTTTGGATCAGTTCTGTAGGGACTCTTAAAGCTAGGTATTATCTTAAGAACTGTGCTAAGTCTGTAAATAAGAATACTAATGTTCTAATTGTATGAACCTTAGCCTTAGTATCCAGAACTTGCAAGTATGTATAGGTAACTGCTACATAGTTTCAGTCTCTTACACTGAACCCAACCTTGACTTAGTCCCTGTCAAGGGAAACAGAAAGCCACAAATGTGTGCAAAGTGGCTGGGCTTGTGCAGAAGCCAGATAGAAGCCCTGGAGATTTCTATAAAATACTATGTGAAACATACAGACTGACCAAACCATTGTATGAAGTTACTAAGGGGGGAGAGAAGGGACCAATTGAATAGAAATCCACCCAACCCAGAGCCTTCTAAAAGCTAAAGAAAAAACTGAGCAGTCCTGGTGCCAGGCCTCCCTGGTACCAACTGTATGTATCAGAAAAAAGGTACCAACTGTATACATCAGAAAAAAGAAGAAGAAAGGGGGGGGAGAATAGAACAGCTGGGAGAGCATACACCCAGTATAGCATCTGGGGCAAAACCAGTTCCTTATCTGTCTAAGCAACTTAACAGCATCTCAAAAGGATGGCCCCCATGCCTAAGAACACTTACAGCCATTGCCATGCTGATGCAAGAGGCTAATAATTTGACTTTGGTACAAAACTTGAGAGTCTGGGTACCGTGTGCAGTGGTGACTCTTATGAACACCAAGGGGCATCAGTGGTTGACCAACTCATGCCTAACCAAACATCAAAACTTATTGTGTAAAAATCCAAGATTGGATATGGAAGTTGTATGCATGAGGCCATGCACTTAGGACAGACAAAAAAGAAAATTAAAAGCCTTTTGAAGAGATATTTTTACATTCCCCTGTTGGCCACCCTTACCAAGAAAGTCAGCCAGTGTTGTGTGGCATGCAACCAACACAATGCTAGACAGGGACCATCCCTGCTGCCTGAAATTCAATCCCACAGGGAAGCCTCTTTTAAAGATGTACGAATGAACTATACTAAGTTGTCCAGATATGGAGAAAATTGGTACTTACTAATTTTGGTCTGCACAAACTCAGAATAGGTGAAAGCCTTCCCCCACCAGGCCTGAAGTAGTAAAAGTGTTTCCCAGAGAAATCATCCCATAGTTTAGGTTACCACTCTGATTTAAATTTAACAATGAGCTAGCCTTCATAACAAAAATAGTACATACAATAGCTAAAGATTTGAATATCACCTGCAAACTATATGTGACATATAAGCCTTAAAGCTTGGGCAGAGTACAGTGCATGAACAGGGCCATAAGATCAAGAATGGGTAAACTCTGCCAGGAAGCAAAACTTATTTGGATACAGGCCTCCATCAATCTTCTGCAATTTAGCGGGGACTTCTAAAAGAACTAGAAGAATTGAATTGAACAGGCAGTTAAAAGCCCTAGAAAAAGTAGCAAGAAAGATCTGCACTTAGATAATTAACCATGTTCTGTTTAGTCTTTTGTGTCTGTACATCCTTTCTCTCTGGGGAATCAAGGAGATAAAATCTAGGTCAAAGATCAGAACCCAATCTCCCTCAAACCAAGGTACAAGGGACGTGACACTACCATCCTGACCACACACATGGCAGTAAAAGTAAAAGGGATCCTAAACCTGGATTTGTCACTGCTGGCTGAAGAGCACTTCACTGACCCATGGGAAGCAAAGGTAACTTTTAAAACAGTTAACATGCCCTGGTCCAGCCACATACTGGGAGCTGGCTGGTCAACACATGGTTGAAGCCTGAGGAAGATCCTCGAGGGACTTGTCTTAACTAAACTTCAGACTTTAGGAAAGGTGGAGGAGGGATGTAGTCTATGCACCCACACCACTAAGTTAAGGCAAAAGGTAACTCTTTTATAGCTTCTATAAAGGTGAAGTTACCCAGAAGGGAGCTTGCACTCATAATAGGACATAGTACTCAATATGTGACACAGGTAAAAGTAAAAACTCATATATAAATAACATACCCCCCCACCCTGATGCAATTAAGCCCTGAATAGACAATCCAAGAGAAGTCACAGTCCCTGAAATGCTGGTCCAGACCAAAGAAAAAGGAAAACCCAGCCAGGTGACTCTGAAGTTTGATGCCTGCAGCTCCACACAAAGGTGCTGCAGCAGAAAGAGCAAGAAAATTCCCAGTCCTGGTTCCAAAGCTTATTTGATTAAAACCCCTGTGACTACTTTAGTCACCAGCCTGTCAAGACCAGTTACTTTCCTCCTGTTAGAACTTCTCATAGGAAAAGAAAAAAATAAAAAATAAAAGAGAACTTCTCATAGGACCATGTATCCTCAAGTAGATAATAAATTTCACTAAACAACCAATAACTGTGGTAAAACTCATGATAATAAAAACTTTGTATAGCCAAATTCTTGCATAAGGTGAGCCAGTGATTTGACTTGGGAATGAAAGGCCAGAAAGGGCTAGGCACCTGTACCTAGCCCTTACCTAGCCCATACCTCAATGGTTAAGGAACCAGGCACATGCTCTTGGGCTGGTGAGTTTGAACACAGACCAGATCTACTAAACTAACAAACAAAAATAGCCGGATATTGTAGCAGGTGCCTGTGGTCCCAGTTACTAGGGAGACTGAGGTAAGAGAATTGCTTGAGCCCAGGAGTTTGAGGTTGCTGTGAGCCATGACACCACAGCACTCTACTGAGGGTGACAAAATGAGACTCTGTCTCAACAAAGAAAGAAAGAAAGAAAGAAAGAAAGAAAGAAAGAAAGAAAGAAAGAAAGAAAGAAAGAAAGAAAGAAAGAAAGAAAGAGAGAGAGAGAGAGAGAGAAAAAGAAAGGCCAGACAGACTCCATTTTGCACTTTTTTTCTCCCTTCCCTCCTCATCCCTACATGCCCCTGAGCACAAAGGCCTTGCAGAAATGAGCTGTTAAACATGTCCTTCAGAGACAGGGGATTAGCTCAGTCACACACCCTTGTACAACCACATTCCTGTCTGCACAAACTACCCACCCCCCCACCCTATAGATCTAACCTTACAGAGTCTTACTTTGCTTTAAGGATTCCACCCTTCCTCCCCTGCCCCAACTGAAAGAAAGATATGAAAACGTCCTCCCGTTGTCATGTGGAGGCTGAGAGAGTCTTTGGTATGAACAGCCTCTCCATCTTGGCCAGCCAATAAAGGACCCCGTACTCAATTCAAACAGTGTGCTGGTGTTTTCTCTGTAATGCTACTCATATTGGGTACAACAGTCTTCCTTTTGCATGGTGACTCAGATACACGTTTTATCCTGGGTGCTTCTCAGAGTTGAGGTAAGAGTCTGAAGGAGCTAAGGTAATATCACCCTAAAATCTGATTCCTTGGTATAAAGAATATTTTGAATTAAAGGCCACTCATGATCAGAAAGCTTTGGAAGAGGCCTTTCCTCTATCTACACAAAACCTGAGTAACCTGATTGGGAATCAAAAGTGGCTGCTGACAGCTAATAGACCTGGCCCCAAGATTATTTGAAGCACAATACCTGTCTCTCAGGTTAATCTAGAAATCAATCTGTTTTCACCCATCTATACATGACCCACCAGCAACCGCTTACTGCACATATACTTTCCACATTCTCCTCCCTCCCTTCCAAAAGGCATCTATAAAGATCTCTGACCATCACTGATTCTTTGGGTAATCATTCTTGTGGTTCCCCCATACACATGGTATTTGGAAATAAACCTTTCTCTTATTGATCTATCATAATTGTGAGTTGATTTTTCAGCCAACCTTGATTAAAGGAAAAGGGTAGGTTTCACTATGATCCCTACGAATCCCTCTGCCTAAATCAGAGCAGCTGAGTCATTCCTAGAGAAAAAAATCTGCTACTTGTTCCAAAGGATGTATGTTTTCCCCTACATAACATCACCCTCCAGAGCTCCCAGCTCACCTCCCACCTCTCTGAGCCCTGTTCCAGCCCCTCCCTCACTTGCCTGTGCCCCAGGCAAGTGGGTTAGCTGTAGATCCTGTAAGCCACTCCACACTCTGTGCCTGGCTTGTGCTACATGTGCTGAGTCTGAAGTACCCCTTTGGCCTGGGGAATTTCTACCTGTCCTGTGGGACCCAGGTGACAGCTTCTCCATTGAACCTCTTCTGCCCTGATGTCCCATACCTTCTTCCCCCAACTCCAAGGCTGCAGTCAAAATCAGTTTTAGCACCTCTAACTGTTTGCTTCTCTACCTCCCTGCTGGGCTGGAAAGAGGGCCTGAGGCTTCCCTGGGAGGGGCATTGCATGCCCTCCCCCATGCGCACTCCCACGCTGTACTGCCTGCCCTGCCGCCTACACTGCAGGGCAGTGGCATGGGTGGACGTGGCGACCCACAGGCGGGTGGCTCCAGCCTTCTGGTGATCACTAGGTACCTGTGCTTTGAGCCATAGAAACTACTTGCAAGTATGCCCCCAACTACCCAGTGAGGCCCATGTCAGCTCTAAAGCAGAGCGGGGCCTGCCCAGAGCTCAAGAAAAAAAAGGCAATTTGGGATCAAAAACAGTAATCAGGAGTGAGGATGAGAACAGGGAAAGGGCAGAGCCACAACTGCAGCTCCAGCCACACTGGCTGACCCCTGGGGCACCCCAGGGAGGCAAGACTGTCAGCCACAGCTGCAGCCTTCACTCCTCAGCACCTGCACTGAGCAGCTTGCTTGCAAATACCTGGAGTTCCCCACTCCCGCCCCCAATGCACACTATGGAATTGGCAACACAAGGGGAGGGGGCAAAAATTATTCTAAGGAAGTTTTAAAAGGAAACAACAGAAAACAAGATAAATGTGTTTATAGAATCTATTCAGCAACATTAACATTATATATTATTACTGTTACATTGCTCCCACATAATGCAAAGACAAGAAGTCCTAACACATTATGGAATAAAAATATTTCCTAAATTTTGAAAAATTTATAAAGGACAATACAATTCACATGAGAAGTGTAAATGGCCGGTAATCATGAAATTAGGTTCAACTTCTTCAATAAAGATGCTCACTTATTTATGAACTCTTTTTGTAATTACCATTTTCTGGGCAGTTAAGGTGTAAGTGTTGCAGGAAAACCAGGCCCAATGGGGAAAACAAACACCCTATTTAAGAGGAAGAAGGCTGGCGGAGCAAACGGCATAGACAAATTCAAAATGGCTGTGCTGCCCAACTGGCCTGGTCTTTCTCTTGTTATCTTCAGTCAAAAGGTTCCAACCCACAGGTACCTTTCTCATTGGTCAGTTTGAATCAAGCTGGAGCAGCTGTTCCAGCCTCCTCAGAACTACAAGATTTCACAAAAGTGGAAATTTCCAGGTCCCAGGAAGTTGTCTATAAATTTCTAAGAGCTGCCTCACCCTGGGGAGGACCCTGCAGGCGTATGCTTGGGGTCTCCTTGAGAAGACCTCCGTTCTAGACTTTACTCTTCCCAGGTATCCTCTTTCATGAGGAAGTAGACAGGAGCAAGACAGTGATAGTGACAAACACAATGCTTTGTCCAAAAACCTTAAAAGTCGTTCAATCTGATGGAGTAGTAAGTACCTCTAGGAAAATGGTCTCAGTGAAATCATCAAAGATACAGCATTTTTTTTCTTTTGTTTAAAAATGGATACCTTTCTTTAGAGAGGTAATGAAATACAACTTGCCTCATCATATAATAAAGTAATAATTAACTAAAATACTGCTCATCCATAAAACAGGTGAAATATTGTTGTCATTATAATCACTTTTAAAGATGGACAGATTTTCATGATATGAGGTGAAAAGTAGCTATACAGAATGTAAAGTGTCTCAATGTTGAACACACACACCTCTGTTCATGTCTCTGCTGTTTTCAAAAATTAAGAGAATGGCTGTTACTTTAATTATCAGAAAATAACTTTTTTTTTTTTAGGCAGAGTCTCACTCTGCTGCCCCAGGCTACAGTGCTATGGCTTCAGCCTAGCTCACAGCAACCTCAGATTGCTGGGCTCAAAGTATTCTCTCTCAGCCTCCCCAGTAGCTGGGACTGCAGATGCCTGCCACAAAGCCAAGCTAATTTTCCTATTTTAGTAGAGATGGGGTTTCACTCTTGCTCAGGCTGGTCTCCAACTCCTGACCAGAAAATAACTTTATTTTTTAAAGAAAGTGATTAAGCAGGGTGAGATTCCTAAGATGAGGGGCCCTGGTGCAGCCCCACATGGAGGAAGAAACGGCATAAGCCCTGAAGCTGGACAGGTCTCTGCTCTTAGTACTCTCTGGTTTTATTGTAGAGGAAACACAAGTCCCTGCTCTTCCCTAGTCATCCCCAAGTTGGTGACCACCTCTTCTGACCACCTCTGTGCAGAAAAGGATATCCCTTTAATCAGATGAAAAAAGGACGAGGACCCTGGTGAAGGTTCAGCCTCCCTAGGACCCGCCCCAGCCCTGGGAGGACCACAGTTGGGCTCCCCAAAACTGAAGCAGCTCCATGCCTCCACAGCCTGCTCCACTGGAAACAAATTAAGGCTGCCCAACCTGTCCTAATCCCAAAGTTGACTTTCCCATCCTTTACCACCTTCTACTTAATGTTTCTCCACTCCTGTTGTTATTTTAAAAGAAAAAAGTAACTTAATTCTATTTATATGTGACATTGAAATGCTCTGCTTTTGAAACCTTGTATCAAACAAACAAAAACCCAAATGTTAAGCCAGAGGAATCTTTCTTGGATCTTTGCTAAGCACACACCTCAATTTTTAGCTCCATTCTGAGTTTACTTCAGGCCCCGTTCTACCAAAAAAAAAGAAGAAGAATCTTTTGCCTCTAGGTATCTCCTTTGGGAGCAGAACCACGTGAGTCAGAGCCTGGAGTGGGTTGTACCATCAGCTCAGAAGAAAATTATAGACTTTCCTGTCCAGCCCTGCACCACCTCTGCTCCTGCAGCCTCTCTAGGGGAGTATAGGGAAACCCTTCGGTGGCAAACAATACCCAATACTATAGGTTTTTAACTCAGTCTTAACATCTGTACTCCCCCAAATAGGAATTTTACTTTGGGGAGTTGTAGTTCCTATTTTCCATCATGTTGTCAATAAAATTTAAAACTATATTGAATCAGAAAGAAAAATATTTAAACTTACAGTCATTTTAAACTCATATAGGTTTGTATTGTTAAATGGACCCAAACTATTCAGGAGCCTGCAATTGCTCCCTGAACCATCATTCACATTTATTCACCACTTCTCTCTTGTGAACTTGTCTCACATTTGCCTCTAGGGTGATTCCAGAAATAATTCCATGCACACCTCAGTTCCTCATCATCATAGCAGGTGTTACCAGAAAATGGCAGCATTTGGAGATAATTTGTTTTCTCAACATACCAAAGCACTTACTTATTCACACATTTTTGCCTAGACACCAAGCATTAGCTGGGGTCCAAAAACAGCTCATATGCTTTTTCTTTTCTTTCTTTCTTTTCTTTTTTTTTTTTTTTAACATAATTCTAGAGTACAAGGAAAAATCGCTGAAGCAGAAGTGAAGCAGAAGTCTTTAACTCTGGATATCTATTCTGAGAGCTGATGGCAGCCTCTCAAAATTCCCCGAGGCATCTGCAGAGGGCAGTATGGGGCAAGGGAAGGGGAGTGGCATCTGGACTCTGCAGCCTGGGTTTCTACAGGGCTGTGCTACAGCATAGTCTCTTTCCTGTTTACATAAAAGTGTTAAAAACAAGATTAAGATCTTCTTGGTATATACCTAACAGAGGAATTACAGGATCAAATGGTAGATCTATATTTAGATCTCTGAGTGTTCTTCATATGTATTTCCAAAAGGGACGTATTAGTTTGCATTCGCACCAGCAGTGTAGTAGTGTTCCCTTTTCTCCGCAACCCCGCCAGCACCTGTGATTTTGGGATTTTGTGATATGGGCTAATCTAACTGGCGTTAGATGATATCTCAGAGTGGTGGGGACGGGAGAGGGAGGATGGGTGAAGAGAATGATATTGTGGGGATCACGCCTATAATTTATCCTATTCGGGTACAGGTGAATTTGTCTAAAGGTTGAATATAAATGTCTTAACATAACAATTATGAGAAAGACATGATGGCTATGTTAGCTACTTGGATGAGAGTTTTCCAAACTGCATATAGAAGTAACACACTGTATCCTATGAGAGAATTTATGTACACAATTATGATCTAATAAAAAACAAATTTAAAAAAAAGATAAAGCAGAACACCATTGGGGGGGCATGTGGGGGGAGGGCCTGACAACAATGCAAACTTTGATAAGCAGTTCTCGATAATCACTTCTCAACAATTATTTGTTATTATTACACTTTAACATTATAAAATTAATAAAAATAATATAAAACTCAAAAAAAAAACAAGATTAAGACGCAATCCTTGAAGAAAATGTGGGCTAAACATAAAAGCTAATAAAAGTGATTACTTACGGAACAGAGAAAAGAAAGGAGACAAGGACAGAAGCTAGATTTTGTTCAATGTACCTTGTTAGAAAGTTTTGACTTTGGATTAATGTACATGTTATATACATGATTAAAAATAAAACTATTAAGTAAAAAATTTGTACATAGTAAAAACTGGTTAAAGAAAATACGTATAACTGTATATCAGGTTGGTGGCATAAACTATACCAAGAACAGAATTACTTCAAGTATTTTAAAACACATGTTTACATCTCAATTCCAAGGACAAAATAAGCCTCAAAGAAAACTTACATAGCATTGAATAATCTTATTGATAATATCAATGTTGGCATTTTCAATTGGAAATAACAGAGCTATATTGCAAGATAAGACCAAAATTTTAGCATAAAAGAAAAAAGTACACTTAAGAGAGGTTAGGCACACATTTCAAAATGTTGATTTTGAATCGGAAATATTATTACTTTATGATTTTTTTTTTTTTGAGACAGAGCCTCAAGCTGTTGCCCTGGGTAGAGTGCTGTGGCATCACAGCTCACAGCAACCTCCAACTCCTGGGCTTAAATGATTCTCTTGCCTCATCCTCCCAACTAGCTAGAACTACAGGCACCTGCCACAACACATGGCTATTTTTTGGTTGTAGTTGTCATTGTTTTTTGGCAGGCCCAGCCTGGATTCGAACCCACCAGCTCTTGTGTATGTGGCTGGTGCCTCAGCCACTTGAGCTACAGGCACAGAGCCATACTTTATGATTTTTTAAATGTATGTTTTAGATGCCTATAGAAAAGGCCTAGCAGCTCCCAGAGTGCCCAGAGTAAGGTCTCTAAAGCTAAGTAAGGTCCTTAACCCAGTGGTTCTCAACCTTTGGGTCACAACCCACAGGAACTGTATTAAAGGGTTGTAGCATTAGGACAGTTGAGAATCACTGACTTAAACAAACAGACAAATAAATAGAAAAAGCAGGGACTTTTAGAGAAATACCTGAGTGTAGATCTTAGGTAGATAATGTACAAACTGCTCCTGGGATGATTGTAGCAGGGGGGTGTGGTAAACGGGGCTGTGTCAAAGAAACACAGAAGGCAATTTTAAAGGACTCCCACTGGCTAAAAAATGAGACAAATAATCACACAACTGGCCAAGACACATTAAAGAAAAAGAGAAATAAACAAGTCTGTGATGATACTTTTAAAGAACAAAAGTTATCTTTGGAAATTGCTAGGCCACCAACTCATTCTAACGCTGGTGAAAGGACGAATTTGGTATTCATTCTTTCCTTCCTCTACAAACTGTATTTCAAATTACCAAATAGTTTATGAGGAAAGTTCTTTTTGATAAAAAGAATTGCAATTGGGCGGCACCTGTGGCTTAAAAGGGTAGGTCACCAGCTCCATATGCCAGAGGTGGTGGGTTCAGACCCAGCCATGGCCAGAAAAAAAAAGAATTGCAATTAATAAATAGCCTTGGTGTCTGTGTCTCAAGTGGCTAAGGCACCAGCCACATACACCCAAGGTGGCAGGTTCAAATCCAGCCCAGGCCCGCCAAACAACAATGACAGCTGCAACCAAAACATAGCCAGGCATTGTGGCGATGCATGTGGTCCCAGCTACTCAGGAGGCTGAGGCAGGAGACTTGCTTCAGCCCAGAAGTTGGAGGTTACTGTGAGCTGTGATGCCACAGCACTCTACCCAGAGGGACAGCTTGAGGCTCCTGTCAAGAAAGAAAGAAAGAAAGAAAGAAAGAAAGAAAGAAAGAAAGAAAGAAAGAAAGAAAGAAAGAAAGAAAGAAAGGAAGGAGGAAAAGAAAAGAAAGAAAAGAAAGAAAGAAAGAGTGATAGCATTATGAAGGTACCACTTATTAACTCCTAATGAAAATGATTCTAGCAGGAATCATCAAGGTGTGCTTGTATCATTGAGCATAAAGTTTATGGAAAACATTTAAATGGATCAATGATGATCCCAGCTACTCAGGAGGCTGAGGTGGGAGGATAGCTTGAGGCCAGGAGCTCCAGACCAGCCTGAGCAACAAAGTGAGACCCTGTCCCTAAAATAATGGAAAAAATGAGCCAGGTACAGTTGCACAATCCCAGCTCCTCTGGAGAGTGAGGCACAAGCATCTTTTGACCCCAGGAGTTTGAAGCTTCAGTGAGCTATGATTATACCAATATTCTCCAGCCCAGATGACAGCTGGAAATGCTCTGATAAAAAGTAATAATAATAACAATAATAGAAAACTCAACCAAGATGGAATCTCCCAGTCTGAACAGGTTTCAACCAGTTCTGAGTTTGAGGCATTAGGAGGAGGGGGAGAAGTGGCTGTAGCAGCCACAGCAAAAGCAACAGTAGCTACAGCCCTGGAGGCACTGCCTGTTCCAATCTTTGTTGCTGCAGTCCATGCAACAACCCAGAGGTGGAGGGGGAAACCACGAGTCGCTGAGGAGCAAGAGAAGGGGAGAAAGTTTAGGCGAGCCTGGGGGTGGTGGTGGCTGGAGGGCCCTCTGGAGGCTGAATCTTTGGGACTTCCCCCCGTTCCCCTGCCTCTTCCCTCACTCCCCAGACAGGCGGGAGCATTTATTTCACAGATTAAGCCAGCAATTATGACAATATTAGCAGACCATGCAGCTCATCAGCTGCTTGATTTCAGCCAAAAACTGGATATCAACTTATTAGACAGTGTGGTGAATTGCTTGTACCATGGAGAAGGAGCCCAGCAAAGAATGGCTCGAGAAGTACTGACACATTTAAAGTAGCATCCTGATGCGTGGACAAGAGTTGACACAATTCAGATCAGGAACTACGCAAGAGTGCCCATTGTCTCCGTTGCTCTTTAACATCGTAATGGAAGTTTTAGCCATCACAATTAGGGAAGAAAAGGCAAACAAGGGCATCCGTATAGGGTCAGAAGAGATTAAACTTTCACTTTTCACAGATGATATGATAGTATATCTGGAAAACACCAGGGATTCTACTACAAAACTCCTAGAAGTGATCAAGGAATACAGCAG
>NW_003852569.1:259503-267930 GCF_000181295.1 Otolemur garnettii
TGTACACACCCCTATTATGAAACTAATTTATACCTTTTATATGAAAGCTATAACCAAATAGCCTAAGAATATGGAGGGGGGGAGGGAGAAGGGAGGGGTGAATAGGTGGAGGGAGGGGGTTTGGAGGGATCACTTCTGAGGTTTATCTTATGGGGTACAAGTGAGTCTTTCTAAGAGTAAAATGTGAACGTTTTAAAACAATAACTGAGAAAATGACATGAAGGCTGTGTTGACCAGTTTGATGGAAGTAGTTCGGATTGCATGTGAAAACTCCACACTGTACCCCAGAAGTGCATTAATGTACATAGTTACCATTCAATTAAAAAAAAAAAAAGCTGTTTGAGAGAGAGCAGTGAAAAGACAGTGTAGGCATACTTGTGAGAAACTGAGGCAGAATCCCAGAGGGCTGGGTTGGTTGCGGGTGTAAAACTCCCCGACCTAAGGTCAGCCTGGTCAGTTGCGGGTGTAAAAACCCTGACTTAAGGCCCACATGGGAGTGGAGGCTTGCAAACAAGTTTTCTGTATATCTTAGAAATTTCTTAATTATGCCTTGCTTAAAATTGAAGTAACTGCCTCCAAAGGGTGAGGCCAGTAGGGTAAGTATTCAATCTACCTTCCCCAGAGCCTCAGGCTTCATCAGATAAGAACAAAAGAAGTAGGGGCTAACAACATGTTCTCCACTAAATTATGTTAAAAAGATTATGTTAGAGAGGAAGTTAGGAAGACTATGTCAGGAAGATTATGTTAGATAAAGTGGTATCAGTTAATCTATAGATTACTAGAGAGGATCTGCTCACAAGATAGTCACAAGATGTTTATTCATAAGATGGATTATGGATTGTAATGAATATTAATGAAATCATTGATGTACAGTGCGCATGTGCAGAGGGATTGTAATGAATATTAATGAGGTACAGTGCGCATGTGCACAGTTAACTATTGAAACCAAGAGAAGATAAACAACCTTGCCACATGCCATGAGAGAGTGGTGGTCCCTGACTATTTAAGCCAGGAGAAAAATAAAGAAGTTTGCCACATTAAAAAAAAAAAAAAAGAGTTGACACAATTTTGGAGTTTTCACAGAATGTGAACACACAATATTATGGTCTACAAATTTTGGAAAATGTGATAAAAACAAGGTGGAAGATTCTTCCACAAAACCAGTGTGAAGGAATAAAAAGATATGTTGTTGGCCTCATTATCAAGATGTCATCAGACGCAACATGTGTGGAGAAAGAAAAGGTGAATATTGGGAAATTGAACATGGTACTTGTTCAGATACTGACACAAGAATGGCCCAAACATTGGCCAACTTTTATCAGTAATGTTGGTGTGAGTAGGACCAGTGAAAGTCTTCATCAGAATAATATGGTGACTCTTAAACCCTTGAGTGAAGAAGTATTTGATTTCTGTAGTGGACAGATAACCCAGTGAAAACTAAACATTTAAAAGACAGTGTGTGCAATGAGTTCTCACAAATATTTCAGCTGTATTGGTTTGTGATGGAAAATTCTCAAAATGCTCCACTTGTACATGTGACCTTGGAAACATTGCTCAGATTTCTGAACTGGATCCCACTGGGATATATTTTTGAGGCCAAGTTAATCAGCACATTAATTTATAAGTTCCTGAATGTTCCAATGTCTCTCTGAAGTGCCTCAGTGAGATTGCTGGTGTGAGTGTAAGCCAATATGAGGAACAATTTGTGACGCTATGTACACTGACAATGATGCAGCTAATTCAATACCAATATTCAACTTGCATACTCAAATGGCAAAGATGATGAGCAGAACTTTATTCAAAATCTCAGTTTGTTTCTCTGCATCTTTCTTAAAGAACATGGTCAACTTATAGAAAAAAGATTAAATCTCAGGACAACACTCATGGAGGCCCTTCATTATATGTAATTGGTGTCAGAAGTGGAAGAAACTGAAATCTTTAAGATTTGTCCTGAGTACTGGAAACATTTGGCTGCTGAACTATACAGAGGCAGCCCGTTCTCTACATCCGTCCCTCCATTGCTATCTGGAAGTCTTTGAAGTTCCTCCCAGGAGACAGCTGTATTTACCCATATTATCCAAGATCCACTTATTGATGGTTAGTCAAATGGCTAACCCAGAATAAGTACTGGTTGTAGAAAATGATCAAGGAGAGGTTATGAGAGAATTCATGAAGGACACAGATTCCCTAAATTTGTATAAGAATATGCAAGAAACATTAGTTTATCTTACTCATCTGGATTATGTAGATACAGAAAGAATAATGACTGAGAAACTTCACAATGAAGGGAATGGTACAGAATGGTCATGGAAATATTTGAATACCTTGTGTTGGGCCATAGGTTCCATTAGTTGAGTAATGCGTGAAGAGGATGAAAAATGATTTCTTGTTATTATTATAAAGGATCTTTTAGGATTATGTGAACACAAAAGAGGCAAAGATAATAAAGCTATTTTTGCATCTGATGCCATGTACATAGTAGGCCAATATCCCAGGTTTTTGCGACCTCATTGGAAATTTTTGAACACTGTAGTCAACAAGCTATTTGAGTTCATGCATGAGACCCATGATGGAGTTCAGGACATGGCTTGTGATACTTTCATTAAAATAGCTCAAAAATGCCACAGGCATTTTGTTCAGGTTCAAGTTGGAGAGGTAATGCCATTTATTGATGAGCTTTTGAACAACATTAACAGTATAATTTGTGATCTTCAGCCTCAATAGGTTCATACATTTTATGAAGCTGTGGGATACATGGTTGGTGCACAGACAGATCAAACTGTACAGGACATGTGATTGAAAAATACATGCTACTCCCAGATGAAGTGTGGGATAGTGTCATCCAGCAGGCAACCCAAAACATGGATATACTGAAAGATCCTGAAACAGTCAAGCAGCTTGGTAGCATATTGAAAACGAATGTGAGAGCCTGCAAAGCCGTTGGACATCCCTTTGTAATTCAGCTTGGAAGAATTTATTTAGATATGCTTAATATCTACAAGTGCCTCAGTGAAGATATTTCTGCAGCTATTCAAGCTAATGGTGAGATGGTTACAAAGCACCATTGATTAGAAATATGTGAACAGTAAAAAGGGAAACTGTAAAGTTAATATATGGTTGGGTGAGCTGGTGCAATGATCCACAGATGGTAGGTGAAATTTTTGTTCCTCCTCTGTTGGATGCAGTTCTCATTGATTATCAGAGAAATGTCCCAGCTGCTAGAGAACCAGAAGTGCTTAGTACTATGGCCATTATTGTCAACAAGTAAGGAGGACATATAACAGCTGAAATACCTCAAATATTGGATGCTGGTTTTGAATGCACATTGAACATGATAAATAAGGACTTTCAAGAATATCCTAAACACAGAACAAACTTTTTCTTACTACTTCAGGATGTAAATTCTCACAGTTTCCCAGCATTCCTAGCAATTCCACTTGCACAGTTTAAACTTGTTTGGATTCCATTATTTGGGCTTTCAAACATACTATGAGGAATGTTACTGATATAAGCTTACAAATTCTTTTTACACTCCTACAAAATGTTGCTAAGAAGAAGCTGTAGCTCAGAGTTTTATCAAACTTAGTTTTGTGACATTCTTCAGTATATCTTTTCTGTTGTGACAGACACATCACATACTGCTGGCTTAACAATGCATGCATCAATTGGTTGAAGAAGGAAAAATAAGTACACCCTTATATCCTGGAAATCCAATTAACAATCAAATGTTTATTCAAGAGTATGTGGCTAATCACCTTAAGTCAGCCTTTCTTCATCGACAAGATGCTCAAGTACAGCTCTTTGTGACAGGACTTTTCAGCTTAAATCAGGATATTCCCACTTTCAAGGAACATCAAAGGGATTTCCTAGTACAGATAAATGGAGTTTGCAGGTGAAGATACATCTGATCTGTTTTTGGAAGAAAGAGAAACAGCCCTTCGACAGGCTCAGGACAAGAAACATAAACTTCAAATGTCTGCCCCAGACATCCTTAATCCACATGAAATTCCAGAAGAAATGTGTGATTAAAATCTGAAATCATGCTGGGTTTTTTTCTTTGCTACTCTTGTTGGCAGAAGAAAACAGCATGTGGATCTTTGTCGACCAAAATGATGCCAATTTGTAAATTAAAATGTCCCCTAGTGGCCCTTTTTCATATGTGTTTTTTGTATAAGAAATTTTCTGTGAAATATCCTTTCATTGTTTAAGCTTTTATTTTGGCCATCTTTAGGTTGCATGAAGTTGAAAATTAAGGCATTTTTTTAAATTTTACTTCATGCTCATTTCGTGGCTGGGCTGGAGGGAGGAGGCAAATTCAATTTGAACATATACTTATAAATTCTAATGCAAAATTACACAGTTTTTGCTGTAAACAATACCAATTTTTAATTAGGGAGCATTTTCTTTCTAGTCTGTATTTCAGTCTCGAAGAAAAGGTAATGAGCAAAACAATTGCGTTGTTAAAGGATTGTGGTGCTTCATTGTCTGAAGTTAGCACCTGTTGGACTGAATTGTTTGTCTAGACTACATGTATTACAAGTCTGTATGGCAAGTTTGCAGCAAGATCATGTGCATGTCATCCCATTGTAAAGTGACTTCAAAAACTATGGGAACACACTTATTTTTACACAGTTCTTTTTGTTTGTGTGTGTGCGCACTGTCACTTGTTGATAACAGCTTTTTGTTTTCCTCAGTGGGGAGTGTTGCTCATTTGTGAGCCTTCATTATCTCAAAGTGAGATGGTTAAAAATATTGATCCTGTTAGAATGGGCTGCATCTTTTTAACAACTCATTAAAAAACAAAACGAAACTACTCTGGCTTTTGAGATGGCTGACATATTAATTTACGTTATTTACCAAGCTGTAGTGCTTTAAGAACACTACTTTAAAAAAGCAAAATAAACTTGGCTTACATTTTTAAAAAAATAATAATAACAATAATAAGTAAATGTCTAAAATAAAGTGGATAGATGGATGAAACTGACAACACATAAAGCTGCAGATCAATCTCAACATCGCTACAGTAGAACATCCAGACAGCACGGGCCTCCACTATGATCTAATAAATGCACAGTGTCACATCTGATGTTTGTTTGCCACAAGAAAAACTGAACTTGAATTTTTTAAGCTTGTAGATCTAACCACTGGTTTACAAAAAACACTGGGAAATAGAGGAACATCACAAGAAAGTTAAGTGACACCAGAAAGAAGCAATCAGCCAAATCTAAAACACGAGAAATTCTTTAAGATAAATACCATATTTCTTTATAAATTAAGTGACGTGGAAGAGAAGAGACTGCTACAAATGAAAAGGAACTCAAGAGACATATCAACCAAATGTGTGGATTTCCTTCACATCCTAACTCAAACAAACCAACTCAAAAGTCACATTTTGAGATAATTGTGGAACTGTGAGCAAGAACTAGGTGTGGTGTGCTATTAAAGGAACGATGCTAGTTCTGTTAGGAAGAGTAACAGCATTGGAGTGATGCAAAAGTAGAGAAATGTCATCGTGTGTGAGAGACATGTGTTCTAGTATTTGTGGGGGGAGGGGAAAATGTCATATCTGGGCTTTGCTTTAAAATAGTCCAGGAAAAAAAGTGGGACAGGGGTAACCAAAACAATATAGGCAGATACCAATTTATTTTTCTTCTGAGTGCTAAGTTACTGAGGGTTCAGTGTCCCATTCTCTCTTTTTGGACAGATTTGAAAAATTCTATAATTAAAAAAAGCAAAATGATTAATTCATGAAGTTAACAGTGAGAGTTCTTTGTAAAGTATGAAGCTCTGTCTACATTAGGGGCAATATTGCTGGGAAGCAAGTAGAGAGAGCAAATGGTGCTGATTTGACCCAGAGGGCAGCTCTAGGGTCAAAGAACAGGTGAGGTTCTGGGCAGCGAACCAGCATTGATGAGCAGACCCAGAAGCAGGTCCTCCACACCACAGTTAGAGCACAGCTGAGTACATAGCCCAGCAATTCCATGTACAAGACTTAGGGTATGGCTGTGTGACACAGTGTATCCCCCTGTCTAAATTACAGACTCACCCTTGACACTCTCTGTCTCATTACTCTGTTTTATTTTCTTCACAGCAATTATCACTGTTTGTGGTTATCTTACTTGTGGTCTGATTATTTGTTTATCTTTAATCTTTATCTCCCTATCAGAAGTTAATACTAAGGGCAGGAACTTTGTCCCCTATTCTGAATCCTTGCATAGTGCAGGCAGAGTTAAGATGCCTAATAAATATTTGATGAATGACTAAATGCATTACAGCATATTTAATGGAGGCAAGACATTCTCCAACAATAACAAACGGGATTAAATGAACAGTGAACTATCCATGATAAAGAAAACTCTTAAGGCATAAAAAATGTGCTATGGATGAATGTTTATTGTCATAAAAAAAGGCTATGATACATTATTGGGTGAAAATTTCAGATGAACAAATAGCATTCATAGCTGGAATATACTTTGGGGGTTTTTTGGAGGGGGTTGCAGTTTTGGCTAGGGCAGGGCTTGAACCTACCACCTCTGGTATATGGGGCCGGTGCCCTACTCCTTGAGTCATAGGGTCCATCCTAGAATATGATTTTCTTAAAAGAAAAAAATAAAGTTTATATAAAGAATGATGTGGAAAAATACACAATGAGATGTATAAATGATTACCTTTGGATAATAGATGAGTTGTTTTACTTCCTTTTATTCATATTTGTATATTTTTTTTAGAGATAGAGTATCACTATGTCACCCTTGGTAGAGTGCTGTAGCCTCCGTGGTGTCACAGCTCACAGCAACCTCAAGCTTTTGGGCTAAAGCGATTCTCTTGCCTCTGCCTCCCGAGTAGCTGGGACTACAGGTGCCCACCACAAAGCCCAGCTAATTTTTTGTTGTAGTTGTCACTGTTGTTTAGCAGGCCTGGGCCAGGTTCCAAACCGTCAACCATGGTGTGTGTGGCTGGCACCCTAACCACTGTGCTACAGGCACCGAGACTATATTTGTATTTTTCTACCATTGAGTTGTATATGCTATAGGTTTAAACAAAACAGTGCTACTTCCTCAATAATAGAGGCAACCATAATCTCTTTTCTGCCTACACCTCAGTGTTGTGCCCTGAATATTTCATAATTATTTTGTATAATGAAAAAAATTTACTTTAATATCAAAAATTTAATACAAACATTTTCTAAAATATTAAGCTTTTGAGAATGAAATAAATGGTAGTGTGAGGTGGTGACTGAACCTCCTGTTTCTAGATGTGTTCAACATAGACCAGCCTCCTGCCAAGGGACTTTCTCTGCATTGACTGAGTGATCTGAATTCTTGGTCTCTAATAACCTTTTAAAATTCTAAAGATGTTTGAATTTTGAACTATTTACCCCAAAAGTATTTTTATAACATATTTTCAACTAACCAGTAATACAGTAATCATTTCTACTTTATTATTAATTAGGAATTTACCTAGGGAATGGAAATAATGTCAAAAATGAGCTCAGTCATTTTTCCTGATTCTAGACTGGGTGGAGTACAGGATTAATGTGCTACTTTATACTGAAATGCACCACATCTTGATGTAATTTGCTGATGAGTACCAACTACAAAGCAAGGATTAAATTATATAGTTTGTGCTGTCAATAATCAATCAACAGCTGTGTTTAGCAACTTCCATATACAAACCCTAGTGCCAAGAAGATAGAGAAATATCAACATGTATAGGGCACAGCTACTGTCCTAAGAAGCTGTATGATAGAGTTGCCCTCTTTAGCAATACAGTAACAACTGCAATCTGCCTCTGGGTTTTGGCTTCCTTGGGAGGTTCCTTCACATGGAGTAACTTTGGCTTCTGCACAGCAGTCCCCAAGGTATACATGGAACTAAGAAGGGCTGAAATTCTTTCCCTTGGTTTCCCTTAGCACAGCTGAGAGAGTCTGGAACTTTTGAAGAGTTAACATTGGCTCTGACAGCGTTGCTTATTAAGAAACCTATGTACATTTACAGAATAACCATCTCAGGTGTTAAATAAAATACAGTATCTTCTTAATGCTTATCTAAGCGTACAAGATAGTAAGAAGTATTCCTGAGTTTCACAATGGAAGAAGAATTGAAAACTGAAACCAAAATAGGAAGTGCATAAGTTACTAGGACAGCTGAGAGTGGAGAAAGTCATTCTCCACGGGTTTGAGATCTAAGGTAAAGAAGAAAAGAGTAGGTTGGAAGACACAAAGAAAATACCCTCTCAGGAGGAGCTGGGCCACAAGACACAAGGAAAATACCCTCTCGGGAGGAGGTGGGCCACAAGACACAAAGAAAATACCCTCTCGGGAGGAGCTGGGCCACAAGACACAAAGAAAATACACTCTCGGGAGGAGCTAGGCCACAAGACACAAGGAAAAGACCCTCTCGGGAGGAGCTGGGCCACAAGACACAA
>NW_003852569.1:267975-276053 GCF_000181295.1 Otolemur garnettii
ACCCTCTCGGGAGGAGCTGGGCCACAAGACACAAGGAAAATACCCTCTTGGGAGGAGCTGGGCCACAAGACACAAGGAAAATACCCTCTCGGGAGGAGCTGGGCCACAAGACACAAGGAAAATACCCTCTCAAGAGGAACTGGTCCACAAGACACAAGGAATAGATCCTCTCAGGAGGAGCTGGGCCACAAGACACACAAAAAAGACCCTCTCAAGAGGAGCTGGGCCACCAGACACAGAGAAAGACCCTCTCAAAAGGAGTTTGGCCACAAGACACAAAGAAGCTTGTCTGCCTTGTGAGGATACTGGGAGAGGAGCAAATAAGACCCAAAAGGCTATAACCCTGGGCCTGGGCCCTGTATCTGTTTGCTACTCTTTCCAAAGGATACTACACATGTCTTCTGAGAATCCTTAAGCCGGATGATTAACACACCTTTTCCCAGCATGGTGAAAGAGTACCAGAAATATCTGCAATAAACAAACCCAAAATTAATCTAGAGGAAACTGTCTTCAATAGAAGTCTCACAGGTTGTCCATGGATAAAGTCTCACTGAAGATGAACTCATGTGGATTACTTTCTTGTATGCTGCGTAATTTTGAATTATGAGTTCATCTCAGGGGAATGTAATAAACACTATAAACAGTAGGATTTGACTACCAAGAAATTTCAGGTAAAATAACTGTCAGAGAAACACTATAAAAATAAATAATGGACTGGGTGATTATGATGTATCAATGTGAATTCATCTGTTGTAGCAATTGTACTACTCTGGGAGGGTGGGGTATACTACTAAGGGGGGAGGCTGTGCATGTGTAGGGGCAAAAGGTATATGAGAAATTTCTAAGCCTTACTCCCAATTTTGCGGTAAACTCAAAGCTGCTCAAAAAAATCTTTTTTAAGTATGTTAAAAATTATTAAAGACAAAAAATAGGGCGGCACCTGTAGCTCAAAGGGGTAAGGCACTGGCCCCATATGCTGGAGGTGGCGGGTTCAAACTCAGCCTCAGAAAAAAAAAAAAGAAAGAAAAAAGAAAACTCAGCCTAGGCCAAAAACTACAAAAAAATAAATAAATAAAAATAAAAATTTTAAACATAAGAAACATATAGACACTGTGGAAAAAGAATGAAATAGAACCATAAGAAATAAAACATATATTATTTGGCATTTGAAAATCAATGAATAGTATAGGTTAAGATTGTATTTGGCTAAGAATAAAAGACAAATGAGATAATAGATTAATAAGTTAAAATTTTATAAAATTTCACATAAAATTCCATATTTTTCCATCCAGCACTGGCATTAAGGTTCCACACACATCTGGAACTAATTATTCTTCTACATTTCTGACTTGACTCCTAGTGGGTGACACCTATTCTTTTAGTTCAATATGCATTTCCAGTCCTCCTGACACATTCCAGTCAGAGAGAGAAATAAAGAGATGAAAAAGAAAAGTTGGCAAAGGGTTTTAGTCTATCTGTCATTGTTTTTTGTTTGTTTGTTTGGTTGGTTTTTTTTTTTTTTTTTTGTAGTTTTGGCTTGAACCCACCACCCCTAGTATATGGGGCCAGCACCCCACTCCTTGAGCCACAGGTGCCACCTGTTTTAGTCTGTCTTTTAAAAAAAGTATCTTGGAGATACTTCCACAGGTGCCATATTGCCCAGAACTGAGTCACACAGCCATGCTTAGCTGCAAGGGAGCCTGGGATATTTATTCTGGGTAGCCATGCGCCCAACTAAAAATTAGGAATTTTATTAATGCAGAAGGATATCATGGCAAAATTTGATCCCATATTGAAGGTGAGGCCTGTTGGGTCATAGGGGCTGATCCCTCATGAATGGCTTGGTGCCCTCCCCTCCATAATGAGTTTTCACTTTATTGTTTCAAATGAGAGCTGACTGTTTAAAAAAGCCCTGCACTGCCTCCTCTCTCTCTGCCTCTTCTATCCCCTTCTTCACCTTCTGCCTTGATTGGAAGCTCTTTTAAGCCCTCACCAGAAGCAGATGCTGGCACAATGTTTCTTTAGAATCTGCAGAATAGTGAGAAGAAAAAGCCTTTTTTCTTTATAAATTACCAAGCCTTGGGCCTTGTAGCAGCACAAATGGATTACTATATAATAGAACAGAGACACTGGAATAGATTTATAGTTAGGGCAACAAACAGTATATTAAAAAGAGAAGCCATGAACTGAAAGATACAGTTAAGTGACTTAGGATGCAGTGATTTATGGAAGTCAAAAGTCCTACATGCTTCTAATGAGAGTTCCAGAAAGAATGAGTGAGTGGTAGTATTTGAAGAGAAATTGTTCCAAATTTTCAGGAATGAATGCAAGTCATGAATCCTCACAAATATAAATCTTAAGGAGAAATTGTAAAAAGTGCCAGAAGATTACCAAATGGATTACCAAAACAAACAATAAAAAAACAACATTAGAATGATTCACCCTTTTGAGCCATTAGTGTCAAAAAGTAGTGTAATAATATCTCCAAAGTGATCCAAGGTAATATTTGTTAACCTGGAATTCTGTACCGATCTAAAATGTCATTTAAAGGTAAGGGCCAAATTAAAATATTATCAGATGAAGATTATCTAACAGATAGTGGCTAAAAGAATTAGCAAAGTATTTACTTCAGGAAGATGGGAACTGAATCCATAAGGATAGTGTGATCCAAATTAAGTAATGAGAAGGGGATGAGTGAGGGGTAAAAAAATAGATGAAAATAAACAAGGATTAACAGTATAAAATAGTAAAGATGTTGTTGGACCAAGGAGTCCATCCACCTGTCACCCAAGCCAATCAACTAAGAAGTGGATGAGAAATCAACAGTTTCACTTTTATTTTTAGAAAAACCAGTGATTCCAGAGAGCTGCAGCAGCAAGATGTCTGCCCAAAGACCTGCTCTGCCCCCTGTTTCCCACTGTTACTTTTTATTCTCAAAGTAAAGGCAAACATCAGCAATGTTATTACTCATCATAGTACACATTAAACAGATTCCTCCTCCCAGGTTATAATGTTACACATCTTCCTATCTTAAAATGGTGATATCTTCAAAGCATTTTTATTCTAAATTTATAGTTAGTCAACACTTCACTGGGTGCACAGAGGGCCCTGGGTTGCTGACTGGTACCATGGAGTCCAGTTCCCCAACTTGTCTCTGACGGCCGACCTTGGAAGTGAATAAACAATCTCCAGATGTCAGCAGTGGGCAACTCTGGCCTTGCCAGGGCCTGACCAGGAGCACCCTGCAGGAAATGTCTGTTCAGTTGAACAGTGGATGTAACAAAGGGAATGGTAGCTAATTTGAAAGTATTAGGCTAAAGCTATAGTGTAAGATAACAATAAGATGTAACACAAAAACAGGATAATCGACTTAACCATGAACTGCCGTGTGAGTTGTTAACTCACACTAGTTTTGAGCCTAGGCCTCATGGAGCTGTGAACCTCATGGAATTGCTTATTTTTCTAGCTCTCAATCAGCACACCTCACCGACCTCCTGTGGCCCTGCTCCAGCCACCTACCCAAGTGCACCATTCTCCAATTACCATAACTTCCCATTCTGTATTTCACTTTTAATGTTTGCCTTGTGGCCCTTTGAATGACATGGATATTATAGTATGGAGGGATGGGACATAGCTGCACATACTTGGGGTACGATTCAAAGGTCGTCATCCAGGCTCACCCAACTCTACTCCAGACATGCTGCAGTATGACAAAAGGTACAATTTTCAGAAAAAAATTCAATACCTAGGTCATGAATCACATATAATTCAAGTGTAAAAATTGATTCTAGTGCCACATGAGTTACATATAACTCACACACAGAAAACAATAAAATATAACAAAATTTTCATTAAATTAGAAAGGATCATTTTGTTTTTGAAGTTTTTATTCTGTTTTCATAACAAAACACCATGGCCCCAAGGGAAAAAAAAATTTCTAGTGTGGCAGTCAATGTGTTGAAGTATTCTAAGGTGTTAGGCTGTTCCAGAGACGTTTTTGGAAAGTGTACAGAGCTGCCCCACATACATGGTGTAGAGGAGCAATCTATGCAGCACAATAGACTTGTGCCCACTACATGTAGGCATGGATGAAGATTTCCAACTCAAACCTCCTCTGACACCACATAACGGGTGCCTAACTTTTCACCTCTACATTCTCTACCAGTTTTCTGGTGGAGGAATAAAAAATGTCGTAGATGTAAGGGAGAAAAGGATGAAGGGAGAACTGGGAAAGAAAAGGAAATACAGCTTGGTAACTGGCTAAATTCAAAATTAACAGAAAAAGTCTAAGAGGTCACTGCAGCTTTCAGTGTAGATGGTGACGGTGTCTTCCCTGAAGTAGAGAAATATAAAACAGATCAGTTTGAGAGGTCGCTGCATTTCGTGTGAGATGTGTCTGAGCTATCCAAATGAAACTATCCCGTGAGAATCAGCTTTCTAACCTGTAATGTGCAGGAAATACCATTATCAGAGGTAGAAATTTTGGAGATATTCACATAAAGAAATTTCCCCAAAGCATCTTTCCTAAACAAGAGCCTATGACATAGTGGACCCTCAGTAAAAGTGTGAGGAGTGAGAGGAGGAATGAATGACATGTCTTTGTAACTATGGGCTGAATCTTAGGTCTAATTCAGAGATGTAGAAGTGCAACTAGGAGAAAGACTACAGAGAGAGGGGACAGGCAGTGCAGCATGCAGAATGGAAGGGTGGGAGCTGACCAACAGCTGGCAGTGCTCCCCAGCGTTCTAGGAGCCTGGAGACTGAAGAAAGACCATGGGACAAAGGGCTTGAGAGATGACATGGCTGTTGGAGAGAGATGATGACAGGATGGTTGGTGAGCCAAACAGTATTCACTGGGGTTAAGGAAGATTTAAGTAAAAGATAAAACTATGAAGGGCACTCTGAAATTTTGAAAAAGCACTAAGAAAATAAGATAGATGAGCACAGTGCTAGAGATGAAGCTAGTTAGGGTAACTTTGATATAACTAAAAACATAGGAGAGAGAACTAATAAGCCCCCCAAATGCCATAGTCCACAGTGCCTTTAAAAGCATTCCAGGACATTTAAAGACTTTTACAAGGTCTGCTATATCTGTGCCTTGACCAGCTGTGTAACCCCACCTGCTCTAGCTTTCTTGGGCTGCTTCCAGGCAAAAGTGTCTGCTATAAAATACACGTCCACCGCTCCAGCTTTGTGCTTACTATCTTACTATATTTATTTTAACTTCAGTATTTTTCCTGTGTTCTTAACCTGACCAGTTCCTATCCATCCTTCAGGACAAAACTCAAATGATACCTTTTTCCAGTCCCTCTGCTGGCTGACTTGTCACGTCCCTGTGCTTCTAATAGCAGGAATTAATCACACTACGCAGTATTATGATATTCAGCTCTCTCACTCTCCACTATTCAAAGGTGTTACTTGTCTGTGTCATAAAGTGCTTAGAGTATAGTAAGTACAGTAAGTATAGTAAGTAGTAGACACATTGTTAATGAAGGAAAGATATCAGTGATGCATGAAGAAGAATCACATGAGTAGATGGTTAATTCTTGGGTTTGAGGTAAGTGTAATCACATTTCATATGGGCAGGAAAATGGCCTTTCCACACTCCAAACTAAGTTTCCAATCATGCAGAGCTGATATAGCCACATTGTGGGCAATAGAACTAATAAATTTGGGGAATGGGCAAGATGGCTGACTGGAGCCAGCCTTCAACAGAAGCTCCTGGGCGAGCGGGAAGGATAATGTCCAGAAAGTACCCAATTAAGTTGAAGACTGGGAACTAAGCCGAGAGAGAAGAAATAACTGCAGGTCATGAGTCACATACAATTCATGTGTAAAAATTGATTCAAACCTCTGCCAAGGCAAGCTGCGAGAAAGCAAACTTCACGTACAAAATTCATCCCAAAGGAAAAGTGTCCATCCCCTCCCCCAAGCAAACTGTGTTTTTTTTGGTTTGTTTTTTTGTTTTTTCTCTTTGTTTGCTCCTGTAGGTTTTCTATAGGTGAGCAGTGAACTGAGGACCTCTGTCTCACCTCACAGTTGAGAGCTGTAGGAAGTGGGGACTACTTCTCCAGAGGTACCCAGTTGTGACCCTGACCACTCTCTTGCCAGGCAGGCAAATTGAACTAACATTTTCCCTGCCATTCTGAACTTCCAGTCCACCCTTCCTGCCTTGCCTGACGATCCAGAAGCCTAAACCCTGCAGAGACTGTGGAGGAAGCTCATGAGCAGTGCCTCCCCACCAGAGGAAGCACCCTGCGCTCTTCCCTGCTAGAAATGCAGGTCCACCCTGCTAGAACCAACTGCCCCAAGCTCTGCCCTGCCAGACTCATGGGCCAAGCACTGTCCTTGCCAAAGTCACCAGGTGCCTTGCACTGCCAGAACTGTATGCAGCAACCCCCGACCTGCTGATGATGGATCCATGTGACCTGCACTCCTGGAGCTGCTCCTGCAGCCAACTCCCTGGCTGTGGCAGTCACCTGGGAACTGTGCAGGGTCACTTCCCACAAAAATTCAGCAACAATAGAGCGATCCTGCTTGGGTCTAATCTTGGAGAGATACCTCCCCAACTCTGAGGACTGCCAGAGGAAACTAGAACTCACTCTACAGGGATACCAGTGCTGCAGAATGGATGGGGCAAAGGCATGGTGGCTGAGGGAGAAAAGCATTTGCTGACTTGTTATCCTCAGGATTAGAATGAGTACAGATGAAACACTCCCCAGTGGCTATTGAGTACCCAAAGCAGGAAGGCCTCAGCTCCCCCAGTTGGCTGGTGGCAGAGGTTAGTGGCAGGGCCGAGGGGGCACTGATCTTCCTTTGACTCTGACAGGTGCAATGCCCCGGCACATTCGCTTATTGGACGGAGCAGTACCTCAGCCCCATGGGGTCACCAGTGACTGGGCATGAAAGAGGAGCAAAGTGGAGAAAAAGACACAGCCTCCTGGTCCAACTCTGCTACTGGACAGGCATTTCTGACTTCACAGAGCATGGGGCAAGCTAAATTTGAGCAGCCAGGAGACCCCCACCATCTAGTTGCTGGAGACCTTTCAAACTTCCACTTGAGAGTTCGTACTGACTGGGTCAATTGGTTTGGAACTCGTAACTTGGGCCAATCACCCAAGGACCCTCTCAGGTGGTACCCTGGATGTGTGGTAATGGGAAGGGTTGATTTTCCTCTTCCCATTGTTGTCCATGGCAGGTGGGGTGTCTTAGTTGCTTGTAGTTCTCCACAGTCAAAACATCAAACCAAAAACCCTGATCAAGTAGGATTGGACAAGGAACAGCTGAATACAAGACAGAGCCACCTAACTCCACCATACAAAGCAGCTTTCCTCAGCCTCAGACTATAATACTGTACGGGTCCTGTGCAAAAAGCTGTAGGGGAAAAAGTTGCAGACACCAATCCCAGATCCTTGACAAAGGGCTGGTTAACCACAACTCCAGGAACTCCCAATCCAATTTCACCTTACCTGCCCATCTTGCCAACTGGCAAAAAACAATCATGAGGCAGAATCAGCAGAATAATTCTGGCAACATGAATAATCAGAGTAGATCAACTCTCCCAAGAAAAGATATGGCAGACACAACAAAAGATCCCATTCATAAACAAATGGCTAGGATGTCATAAATCGAGTTCAAAATTTGGATAGCAAATAAGATCAACAGAATGGAGGTAAAGATGGAATATAATTTCTTTTTTTTTTTAAGTTGATTTTTTTTTGCTTTATTTTTATTTTTTTTTTTTATTGAATGGTAACTGTGTACATTAATGCACTTCTGGGGTACAGTATAGGGTTTTCACAAACAATCCAAAACACTTCCATCAAATTAGTTAACATAGCCTTCATGTAATTTTCTTAGTTATTGTGTTAAAACGTTCATATTCCGCTCATAGAAAGATTCACTTGTACCCTTGTAAAATGAACCACAGAAGTGAACCCTCGAATTCCCATCCATCCACCCATTCCCCCCTCTGTCCCCCTTCCCCGTATCCTTAGGTTGTTATTAGGTTATAGCTTTCATATAAAAGGTATAAATTAGTTTCATAATAGGGGTGTGTACATTGGATACTTTTTCCT
>NW_003852569.1:279526-322684 GCF_000181295.1 Otolemur garnettii
CAACGCCTGCTTTTTTCTGCGTTCCATTAGCCTGGAATATAGATGACCATCCCTTCACCCTGAGTCTATATTTGTCTTTTAAGGTAAGGTGAGATTCTTGTATACAACAGATGTCTGGTCTGAGTTTCTGTATCCAATCAGCCAATCTGTGCCTCTCTAGGGGACAATTTAAGCCATTCACATTGATAGAAATTATTGATAAGCCCCGTAAAATTTTGGGCATGGAGTTTCTCAGAAGTCCAGTAGACATTTTTAATCCTTTTGCCATTGTGTAAGTTGGAATTTGATCAAAAGTTTCTGGGTGGGTTTACTTCTGTGGTGGAGGATTGCCCTGGTCATTATGGAGGATGGGTTTGAGAAGTTCCTGGAGAGCTGGTTTAGTTATGGCAAATTTCTTCAACATGTGAATGTTGTTAAAGTATTTAATTTCTCCATCATAGATGAAACTCAGTTTAGTTGGATACAGAATCCTGGGTTGAAAGTTATTTTGTTTTAGGAGTTTAAAAGTCAAGGACTATCCTCTTCTGGCCTGAAAGGTTTCAGCCGAGATATCTGCAGTCATCCTAATACTCTTCCTCTTGTAGGTAATAGATTTTTTACGTCTGACTACTTTCAGAATTTTCTCTTTCATCTTAACTTTGGTGAAGTTAATTATGAGGTGTCTGGGGGATGTCTTGTTCGGGCTGAGACATGTTAAGGTTCTGAAACTATCTGCTATCTGAATTTCAGAATCTCTTGGCATGTCTGGAAAGTTCTCTTTCATAATTTGATGAAGAAGAGCCTCAGTGTTTTGTGAAACAACTTCATCACCTTCAGGGATTCCTATAAGGTAAATATTAGTTTTCCTCGAATTATCCAAGAGCTCTCTGAGAGTGAGATTCATTTTTGCTCTCCATTTCTTTTGATCTTTGCATTCCTGGGCTTCTTCAAAAGCTTTGTCTTCAGAATCAGAGATCCTTTCTTCTGCCTGTTCCACTCTGTTACGAAGGGATTCCACTGTATCTTTCAGATCCTTGAGGGCTGCAACCTCTTGTCTCAGTGTTTCACAAATCTTTGATCATTTTATCTTTGAAATCATTGAGTTCTTAATACATCTTTTGAATGATTTCTTGATATATCTTGTTAATAATCTCTTGAGAAATGTTTTGAATAATTTCTTGAGAAATGTTTTGACTAATTTCTTGAACTTCTACTTCTTTCCTTTCTTCCATTCTGTTAATCTTATTTTCTCTCCACGTTCTGAACTTGATTTCTGACATTTCAGCCATTTGCTTGTGGATGGGGTCTTCAATTACTTCTGCTCCATTTTTCCTTGGGGGAGTTGATCTATTCTGGTTATTCGAGTTGCCAGAGTTTTTCCACTGATTCCGCCCCATTCTTGTTTGGAGGCCTTATCAGAACTGTTCAGTTGGTGGCTTCTTCTGGTTGCCCAGAGAGAGAGGCAGAGCATGTCTGTTGTCTACTCCCAGTTCTCTGGTGCTGGGGCAACTAGGGTGCATTGGAATGGCAGCAGTTGCATGGGAGTGTGTGTGGCCGGATTAGACCTCATTCAGCCTACTGGGGCAACCAGGGGGTAGGAATCCGGTAGTATCCAGATCAGTCCTAATTCAGCACCCTGGAGCAGCCACGGGGTGAGGGAATGGCAGCAGTAGTGTAGGGTATGCAAGCAACCAGCTCTGTCTTAGTTCAGCCCCACCAGAGTAGCTGGGAGGAGTGGAGGACTCCTTCACTGTGGCCTGTTGGAAGCGTGCGGCACTAGCAAGTTGATCTATTCCCTCCCAGCATGGAGCCCG
Organism: Otolemur garnettii; assembly: GCF_000181295.1. Classification (NCBI taxonomy): domain Eukaryota; kingdom Metazoa; phylum Chordata; class Mammalia; order Primates; family Galagidae; genus Otolemur; species Otolemur garnettii. Next base: position 281,320 of record NW_003852569.1, read on the forward strand.
GAGTTGAGAACTCCTCCACCTCCATCTGTGGGACACACATGGCTCTAACAAACAGTTCTGGGCCCGCCCAGAGCACCAGTCTCCTCCATCGCCTCCTGCAGGGCACGTGTAGCTCTGGCAAGCAGTTCTGGGCCCACCCAGTACAGATGCCTGGAGCAGGGAACTCCTCTGCTGGCCCATGTGGAGGTGTGTGTGTCTCTAAAAAGCTGTTTGGGGTCTGTCTGGAATGGAGGACTCCTCCACCACTGCCCGCAGGACACCTGCGGCACTAGCAAGCAGTTCTGGGCCCACCCAGAGCCCTGGAGCAGGGATCGCCTCTGCCGCCCGTGGGGTGCACAGCTCTAGCAAGCAGTTCTGGGTCCTCCCAGAGTGGGAGACTCCTCTGCCACCCCCCGCGGGGTGCACAAGGCTCTAATAAGTAGTTCTGTGCCTGCCTGGAGCAGGGGAAGTCCTCTGCAGTCACCCACAGTCTGCAGGAGGTGTGCGGCTTTAGCAAGCAGTTCTGCGCCTGCCCAGAGCCCTGGAGCAGAGATCTACTGTGCTGCCTGTAGGGTGCGCAGCTCTAGCAAGAGTTCTGGGCCCTCCTAGAGTGGGTGACTCGTCCACTGCCACCCGTGGGAGTGCTCAAGGCTCTAGCAAGTGGTTCTGCGCCTGCCCAGAGCAGGGGAAGTCCTCTGTGGCCACCCGCCACACACAGGATGTGTGCGGCTCTAGCAAGCAGTTCTGCACCTTCCCAGAGCCCTGGAGCAGGGATCTACTCTGCTGCCCATGGGGCACACAGCTCTAGCAAGCAGTTTGGGGCCCTCCCAGAGTGGGGGACTCGTCTGCTGCCACCCATGGGAGTGCGCAAGGCTCTAGCAATTGGTTCTGTGGCTGCCCGTAGCAGGGGAAGGCCTCTGTGGCCACCCGCACCTGCAGGAGGTGTGCGGCTCTAGCATGCAGTTCTGCGCCCTCCCAGAACCCTGGAGCAGGGATCTACTCTGCCGCCCATGGGGCACGCGGCTCTAGCAAGCAGTTCTGGGTCCTCCCAGAGTGGGAGACTCATCCACTGCCACCTGCAGGAATGTGCAAGGCTCTAGCGAGTACTTCTGTGGCTGCCCAGAGCAGGGGAACTCCTCTCCAGACACCCGCCGCCCACAGGAGGCTTCTGGCTCTAGCAAGTGGTTCTGGACCTGCCCAGAGCCCTGGAGCAGGCATCTCCTCTGCCGCCCATGGGGTGCGCAGCTCTAGCAAGCAGTTCTGGGTCCTCCCAGAGTGGAGGACTTGTCTGCCGCCACCCACAGGGGTGCACAAGGCTCTAGTAAGTACTTCTGTGGCTTCCCAGAGCAGGGGAACTCCTCTTGGGCCCCCTGCTTCCCGCGGGAGGCTTGCGGCTCTAGCAAGCGGTTCTGGACCTGCCCAGAGTCCTGGAGTGGGGGTCTCCTCTTCCACCCATGGGGTGAGCAGCTCTAGCAAACAGTTCTGGGTCCTCCCAGAGTGGGGGACTCACCCGCTGCCACCCCCGAGGGTGCACAAGGCTCTACCAAGTCGTTCTGTACCTTCCTGGTGCAGGGGACTTCTCTGCAGCCACCTGCCACCCATGGGAGGTGGGCGGCTCTAGCAAGCAGTTCTGGGGCCTGCTTTGTATCTGTATTTTGTGTTCTTAAATGATCTTCCTTAGATTTACAGTTTGCCGAACTTCTTTCTGGGCTCAGCTCCCCGTCTTTGGTTTCATATATTCTGATTCCAACCAATTTTTCTTTCTTTGCTCAGGAGCCTCTGACCAGGGTTGCTACCAGTCAGCCATCTTCCCAGAATTCAGGAATTATATTTTCAAGGAGTAATTCAGAAGATGTCTCTAGAATTCAATGAATTCAAAGACAAAATCACCAAAGATTTTGACACATTGAGGCAAGATGTTGCAACCCTCAAAGATCTGAGAAGTACAGTAGACTCCCTCAGTTACAGAATGGAGCGGGCAGAAGAAAGGATCTCTGACATTGAAGACAGCTTTTGAACATTCCCAAATGCTCAAAGAGGGAAAGAAGTGGACAGCAAAAACAGATGGTTCTCTCAGAGAGCTCTAGGATAATTTGAAGAGATCTAATATTCGCCTTACAGGAATACCTGAAGACGACGAGTTTGCTTCAAAGGATACAGATGCTCTTCTTCATGAAATAATCAAAGAGAATTTCCCAGACATGCCAAGAGATTCTGAAACTCAGATAGAAGACAGTTTCAGAACACCAGTACAACTTAACCCAAATAAGAAATCTCATAGACACATTATAATGAGCTTGGCCAAAGTTAAATGAAGGAGAAAATTCTATAAGCAGCCAGATATAAGAAAACCATAACCTACAAGGAGAAGGACATTAGAATGACTGCAGATCTATCTTCTGAAATCTTTCAACCTAGAAGAGGGTGGTCATCGACCTTTAATTTCCTTAAACAAAATAACTTTCAACCTAGGATCCTGTATTCAGCTAAACTGAGTTTCATTTATGATGGAGAGATTAAATACTTTAATGACATGCATATGCTGAAGAAATTTGCCATAACTAAACCAGATCTCCAGGATATTCTCACTCAGACCTATCCTCCATAATGAACAGCACAATCTCCTACCACAAAAGTAAACTCACTCAGAAACTTTTGATCAAATTCCAACTTCCCCAGTGGTGGAAAGATTAAAAATGCCCCCTGGACTTTCAAAAAACTCGATACCCAAAATACTACCAGACTTATCAATACTCTCAATTAATGTGAATAGCTAAAATTGCCCTCTAAAGAGGTACAGGCTGTCTGACTGGATACAAAAACTAAGGCCAGACATCTGTTGCATTCAAGAATCTCACCTTATCTTAAAAGATAAAAACAGACTCAGGGTGAAGAAATGGTCATCTATAATTCAGGCAAATGGAAACCAGAAAAAAGCAGGTGTTGCAATTTTATTTGCAGATAAAACAGGCTTTAAAACAACAAAAGTAAGGACAGATAAGGATGGTCACTTCATATTTGTTAAAGGTAACACTCAACATGAGATTTCAATTATTAATATTTATGCATCCAACCAGAATGTGCCTCAATTTATAAGAGAGACTCTAAAAGACATGAGCAATGTGATTTCCTCCAGCACCATAATTATCAGAAATTTTAACACCCCTTTGGCAGTGTTGGATAGATACTCCAATAAGAAACTAAGCAAAGAAATTTTAGACTTAAACTTAACCATTCAACAATTGCATTTAACAGACATCTGCAGAACAGTTCATCCTAGCAAAACTGAATACACATTCTTCTCATCAGCCCATGGAACATACTCCAAAATTGATCACATCATAGGTCACAAATATAATCTCAGCAAATTTAAAATAATAGAAATCATTCCTTGTATTTTCTCAGACCATCATAGAATAAAAGTTGAACTCAGTAACAAGAGAAATCTGCATATCCATACAAAAACATGGAAACTAAATAACCTCATGCTGAATGATAGCTGGGTCATAGATGAGATTAAGAAAGAAATTACCAATTTTTTGGAACAAAACAAAAATGAACACATGAATTATCCTCTGGGATATCGCAAAGGCAGTCCCAAGAGGGAAATTGATAGCACTGCAAGCCTTCCTCAAAGGCACAGAAAGAGAGGAAGTCAACAACTTAATGGAATATCTCTAGCAACTGGAAAAGAAAGAACATTCCAATCCTAGACCCAACAGAAGAACAGAAATAACTAAAATTAGAGCAGAACTAAATTAAATTAAAAACAAAAGAATCATACAACACATCAATCAATCAAAAAGTGGGTTTTTTGAAAAGGTCAATAAAATAGATAAACCTTTGACTAACCTAACCAGAAGCAGAAGATTAAAATCCCTAATTTCTACTCAGAAATATATCAAAGCAGGGGGAATCACGCTACCAGACCTCAGATTATACTATAAATCCATAGTGATTAAAACTGCATGGTACTGGCACAAAAATAGAGAGGTAGATATATGGAACAGAATAGAGAGCCAAGAGATGAATCCAGCTACTTACCATTACCTGATCTTTGATGTAGGAGATAAGATCCTTTGCTCAAGACATGGCAGTTCGCCTCAATGTGCTCCCTCAGGAGATTGTTTCTGAGAAGCATTTCCTTGAGGATCTGAGCTTTTACACTGGCCTATTGATGTGCAGGAATGTGTAGAGTGACTCTCCCTAGGGGGTGTGGAGAAACAGCCAAGGTGTTAGCTGGAGGATGGACAGACTGGGTCTTCGAGCATTGGGTTCTATTCTCTGCCTTCTTCCCTCATTAGCATTATAATGTGTAACTTTACCTTGGGCGAGCGAGGACTGACAGCCAGGCTCCAAAATATTTTACTCTAAACAAAATCAATTGTATATGTGTTCCTCAGCCTTCACACTAAATTGTAATCTTAAATGGTTGCTTCCTGATATTACTTGACTTCTTTGTATATGTGTTAAATTCTTACTAAATGTTGGAAAGTATATAAGGTAATCAGGAAAGTTTAGCTGGGCCGCCGACCAGAGCGAGTCCTGGTCTCCCTTGAATATTCATTCTGTCTGCAGTTCTTTCCCCTGCGTGTCCAATCAGAATCTCCGAAGAACACACAACACCACTTTGACAAGCCAATTAAAAACATTGAGTAGGGAAAAGATTCCCTATTTAACAAATGGTGCTGGGCGAACTGGCTGGCAACATGTAGAAGATTGAAACTGGACCCACACTTTTCACCATTAACTAAGATAGACTCTCACTGGATTAAAGATTTAAACTTAAGACATGAAACTATAAAAATGCTAGAAGAAAGTGTAGGGAAAACACTTGAAGAAATCGGCCTGGGCGAAAATTTTATAAGGAGGACCCCCCAGGCAATTGAAGCAACATCAAAAATACACTATTGGGACCTGATCAAACTAAAGAGCTTCTGCACAGCCAAGAACACAATAAGTGAAGCAAGTAGACATCCCTCAGAATGGAAGAAGATATTTACATGTTATGTCTCTGACAAAGGTTTAATAACCAGAATCCATAGAGAACTCAAACATATTAGCAAGAAGAGAACAAGTGATCCCATCTCAGGGTAGGCAAGGGACTTGAAGAGAAATTTCTCTAAAGAAGATAAGCACATGGCCTACAGATATGTGAAAAAATGCTCACCATCCTTAATCATCAGAGAAATACAAATTAAAACTACTTTGAGATATCACCTAACTCCAATAAGATTAGCCCATAACACAAAATCCCCAAACCAGAGATGCTAGCATGGATGTGGAGAAAAGGGAATACTTTTACATTGCTGGTGGGAATGGAAACTAATATATTCCTTTTGGAAAGACATCTGGAGAACACTTAGACAACTAAAAATAGACCTGCCATTTGATCCTGCAATTCCTTTATTAGGTATACATCTAGAAGACCAAAAACCATATTACAACAAAAATATTTGTATCAGAATGCTTATTGCAGCCCAATTCATAATTGCCAGGTCATAGAAGAAGCCCAAGTGCCCATTGATCCATGAATGCATCAATGTACTGTGGTATATGTACACCATGGAATACTATATAGCCATAAAGAAAGATGGAGACTTTATGTCCTTCATGTTTACATGGGTGAAGCTGGGAAATGTTCTTCTTAGCAAAGTATCACAAGAATGGAAGAAAAAGTATCCAATGTACACAGTCTATTATGAAACTAATTTATGGCTTTCATATGAAAGCTATAACCTAATTATAGCCTAAGAATATGGGGAAGGGGAAGGGAGAGGGGAGGGAGAATGGGTGGAGGGAAGGTGATTGGAGGGATCACTTCTCTGGTTTATCTTACAAGGGTACAAGTGAATCTTTCTAATAGTAGAATATAATCATCTTAACACAATAACTAAGAAAATGACTTAAAGGCTATGTTAACCAGTTTGATGAAAATATTTCAAGTTGTATATGAAAATACCACACTGTACCCCATGATTGCATTAATGTACACAGCTATCATTTAATAAAACAAAAACAGAAAAAACAATAAAATCCCTAATTTCATCGATCAGAAATGATAAAGGCCAAATAACAACAGACTCCTCAGAAATTCAACAAATCCTTAATAAATATTACATAAAACTCTATTCTCAAAAGTATGAAAATCTGAAGGAAATAGATCAATACTTGGAAATACACCACCTGCCTAGACTTAGCCAGAAAGAAATGAAAATGTTGAACAAGCCTATAACAAGTCCTGAAATAGCATCAAATATAAGAAATCTCCCCAAAAAGAAAAGTCCAGGACCAGATGGCTTCACATCAGAATTAGACCAAATATTACTATATTACTATATTACCTATATTACTTAACTTTTTCCAGAACATAGGAAAAGAAGGAATACTTCCCAACACATTCTATGAAGCAAATATCACCCTGATTCCCAAACTAGGAAAAGACTGAACAAAAAAAGAAAATTATAGACCAATATCTCTAATGAATATTGATGCAAAAATATTCAATAAGATCCTAGCAAACAGAATCCAACAACACATCAAACAAATTACACATCATAACCAGCTGGATTTCATCCCAGGGTCCCAAGGATGGTTCAGTGTACATAAATCCATAAATATAACACAAATGAACAAATTAAACACATAAACAAATTAAAAAACAAAGATAATATGATTCTCTCAACTGATGCAGAAAAAGCTTTTGATAATATCCAGCATCCTTTCTTGATCAGAACGCTTAAGAAAATAGGTATAGAAGGAACATCTCTTAAACTGATAGAGGCCATCTACAGAAAACTCACAGCCAATATTGTATTGAATGGAGTAAAATTATAATTATTTCCACTCAGGTCAGGAACCAGGCAAGGATGCCCATTGTCTCCACAGCTTTTCAACATTGTAATGGAAGTCTTATCCATCATGATTAGGCAAGAGAAGGCAATCAATGGGATCCAAATAGGACCAGAGGATATCAAACTATCACTCTTCTCAGATGATATTATTGTATATCTGTAAAACCCCAGGGACTCAACTACAAAACTCCTAGAAGTGATCAAGGAATACAGCAATGTCTCAGGATACAAAATTAACATTCACAAATCTGTAGCCTTTATATATACCAACAATAGTCAAGGGGGAAAAACAATCAAGGACTCTATTCCCTTTACAATAGTGCCAAAGACAATGAAATATCTGTGAGTATATCTAACTAAGGATGTGAAATATCTCTATGAAGAGAACTATGAAACTCTGAGAAAAGAAATAGCTGAAGATGTTAATAAATGCAAAAATATACCATGTTAATGGCTGGGAAGAATCAACATTATTAAAATGTCTATACTATCTAAAGCAATCTATAGATTTAATGTGATCCCTATTAAAGCACCTCTGTCATACTTTAAAGACCTGGAAAAATTAGTACTTCATTTTATATGGAAACAGAAAAAAGCCTTGAATAGCCAAGACATTACTCAGAAATAAAAATAAATCAAGAGGAATCACACACTATAGGCTTCGGACTATACTATAAATCAATAGTGATCAAAATAGCATGGTACTGGCACAAAAACAGAGAGGTAGGTATATGGAACAGAATTGAAGACCAAGAGGTGAACCCAGACCTTATCATCATTTGATCTTTGATAAGCCTATCAAAAATATAAATTGGGGGGAAATTCCCTATTTAACAAATGGTGCTGGGTGCATTGGCTGGTGACCCGTAGAAGACTAAAACTGGACCCACACTGTTGTCTTCTAACAAAAATTGATTCTCACTGGTTAAAGAACTTAAACTTAAGATATGAAACTATAAAAATTCTTGGAGAGAGTGCAGGGGAAACACTTTAAAAAATTGGCCTGGGAGAATACTTTATGAGGAGGACATCCTGGGCAATTGAAGCAACATCAAAAATACATTACTGGGATCTGATCAAATTAAAAAGCTTCTGCACTGCTAAGGACACACTAAGTAAAGCAAATACACAACCCTCAGAATGGGAGAGGATTTTTCCAAGTTTTATTTCCGACAAAGATCTAATAACCAGTATCCACAGCAGGGGTCCTCAAACTTTTTAAATAGGGGGCCAGTTCACCGTCCCTCAGACCGTTGGAGGGCCAGAATGCAGGCCCTGGGATGAGTTGGCTACTAAGTGGGACAGGCAGCTGCAGCAAAAACATCTGGCAGGCTGTATAACTATCCTAGGCAGGCTGCATGTGGCCTGTGGGCCATAGTTTGAGGACACCTGATTCACAGAGAACTCAAACTTATGAATAAGAAAAAAACAAGTGATCCCATTTCATTGTGGGCAAGAGATGTGAAGAGAAGCTTCTCTGAAGAAGACAGGCTCATGGTCTACAGACACATGAAAAAATGCTCATCATCATTTATCATCAGAGAAATGCAAACCAAAACCACTCTGACATATCATCTAACTCCAATAAGAGTAGCCCATATCACAAAATCCCAAAACTACAGATGTTGGCGTGGATGTGGGAACCCTTCTGCACTGCTGGTGGGAATGCAAGCTAGTATGTTCCTTTTGGAAAAAAAATTTGGAGAATACTCAGGGATCTAAATGTAGACTTGCCATTTGGTCCTGCAATTCCTCTACTAGGTGTATATCCAAAAGACCAAAAATCATTTGGCAACAAAGATATTTGCACCTGATTATTCATTACAGCTCAATTCATAATTGCCATGTCATGGAAGAAGCCCAAGTGCCCATCAACCCATGAATGGATTAATAAATTATGGTATATGTATACCATGGAATACTATGCATCATTAAAAAAATGGAGACTTTACATGGATGGAGCTGGAAAATATTCTTTATGTTTACATGGATGGAGCTGGAAAATATTCTTCTTAGTAAAGAATCTCAGGAATAGAAAAAAATATCCAATGTACTCAGTACCACTGTGAAACCAATTTATAATCACTCACACTTTCACAGGAAAGATGAATCACATCTCTAGCCTAGGATGAAGGAGGGAAGGGGAGAAGATGGGTGGGGGGGTGGTTCAATAGAGGGAGGGTTATTAGGGGGACCACACCTATGGAGCATATTGCAAGTACAAGTTGGATCTATCAGGCAGAACACAAATGTCTTAACACTGTAATTGGGTAAATAAGGTGAAGGCTATGTTAATTAGTAGGATGTAAGTACTCCAATTTGTATAAATTATCAATACATTGAATCCCATATGGTATAAATGTATTCACAATCTATGTAAAAATAACTTAATAAAAAAAGAACTAATAAATTCTTAAGAATGAGACATACAAGTGTTTAAAATAGTCTATTTTAAATTGCACATGAACTTTATGTCCACCCTGTAAAATTAAATGTGATGGATTTGAAGCCTTCACTCTTGTCCGGCTGCAAGAGAAAAGGATATATTTGCTTTCCTAGGGTCAACTGTCACTCATCCTGAGGCAAGCTGACACACAGGATTTTCAGTACCAAATTATTCTGATTTGCCACCATGTCATCCGCAGAAGAGAAGATCTCTTCCTGACTCACTGTGATTCCCAGTTTTTCTTTTCACCTGTGCCATCTAGTTGAGATAAAATTGCCAGCCTTCCAGATGGAAATTTGTACTATAATTGTTCAAGGGTTTCAAAATACCAAAGGTGGACCATGCACTGGGAAGGAAGTTCAGGGCTGGAGGATGTCCTACTGCCCTGCTTCTCTTCTGCCTGGATGTCTAGAACCTAAGAGTTGACACACATATTGTCTGGGTCAATCTTTGAGTCATTCCCTGACCTCATCATATTTGCGCTCCTTACTGCTCAGTTTCCACTCTTGCCCTTTCTTTCATTTATCCATTCATCCAACACACATCCACTAAGTGTCTTCATTTTTTTCAGCTCTGTGTTTTACACCGAGGGTATCTCGATGAACAAGATGGAACAGGTTTGTTTTCTTATAACCTTCATTGCAGACATGAGACCATGTTCAATTCAAGCATTCAACTCCTGCCTCTCTATGGCTTAGTACCATTCATCTCAATTGCGTTGATCTCACTTTCCAGGAGTTCCAGCCCCACATCACCACCTCATGGTCACGTCCTGGCAGTGCCTCAAACCCAACACATCTTGGATCAAACTTACCTTCTTCCTCCCCACACCAGTTCTTTCTCCTGAATTCTCCACTTTGTCTGTGCTTTCATCATTTCCCTGTCATCATGCACAAAGCCTAAGAGACACCCCAGGTGATTCTTCTTCCTCAACCCCCATATATCTTTCATTTCTATCCATTCTTCTTCCTTCCAGACAAATGCTTTTCATATCTGTCATTTCCTTTTCTTAGCCACTGCCACATGCCAGATTCAGATCTCTACTTCATACCTGAGTGCCTGTACCTGCTCACAGTGGTACTCTCTGCACCCACCTCTTCTTCTAGAGCATCCTCACTGCTTCTGCCTAACTAGTCTCAAGTCAGAAAGTACTGTGGATGTTACATAAAGCAATGTCTGTCTTTCTAAGTACTTCTTTCAAAGCCATTTTCTGTCCCCACTTCTGAATGATTTGACATGGTTTAACCTCCTTGGCATGGCACTCAACAATCATCAGTAAACTGGCCTCCACTCTCCTCTTTCCTTCTCTGAGGATGTGTCTGTCCTTGGGATCTTTCTACCCCCTCGCCCAAATCCCCATTGTCCTCCCTCTGTCCAAGCTTGAGGCTGCCCTCCTCCTTCCCAGTGTTGTGAACATGGATTTTGGAGTTAGACACACCCAGTTCAAACCCTTATAAGCCATGAAGTTCTGTGTTTCAGTATTTTTATTAACAAAATATGGGGGATGGCATAGATATGGAGAAAAGGGAACACTTTTACACTGTTGGTGGGACTGCAAACTAATACAGCCTCTTTGGAAACAAGTATGGAGAATCCTTGAAGAACTCAAAATAGACCTTCCATTTGATCCCACAATCCCATTACTAGGCATCTACCCATTTTATAAAAAGAACATTTCCACTAGACTATTTATAACAGCTCAATTTACAATTGCCAATGTGGAAATAGCCTAAGTGCCCATCAACCCAGGAATGGATTACCAAGCTGAGGTAGATGTATACCATGGAACACTATTAAGCCATAGATAGAGGAGACATTACATCTTTTATATTAACCTAATGGAGTTTGAGAACAATCTCCTTAGTAAAGTACCACAAGAATGGAAAAACAAGTATAAAATGTACTCAATACTCAAATGTACTCAATAAAGCCAATAGATGATCTAATACTTGTTCACATAAGAGAAAAAAATCAATTCAATTCAAGTTAAGGGGAGAGGGAATGAGAGAGGGGAGGTGGGTGGGGGGACTAGTCTGCTCCCACCTACTGGGTACACTGTGGGGGTATATGGAACACCTCCTGGACACAACTACAACAGAGATTTTACCTAACAAATGCAAGTATTGTAACCTAATTATTTATACCTTCACAGTAATCTGAAATTTAAACAAACATGGGGGAAACTCACCTGGTGGGAGAGATGAGAGCCTCAAATGAAATAATACCAAGTACAGGCATGTGGTCATCTCCCTACTAAACCTGTGTGCCAAGCAGCTGGGATTCCAAGTACATTCCAAGTAGTGAAAATCTCTAGTGTGGCTTACATAGTGAAGCACCCAGGCTACCAAGGACAGGGACCCCCTAACCAAGTGCTCTCCTGCTCTGTGCAATGGCTCTCACCCCTTCTGCTCAAGTAGCCCCTCCTCACAGTGGCCTTCCCTGGCCCCATCTAACATCCACACATACCTCTAGTTAGTGTTCATGCCCCCCACCTTCTCTATGTTCATCACAACACTTTTCACTGTGTGAAATAATCTAACCTTCTTGTTCACTTTCTTGTCTTTGCCCTAAAAAGTGAGGTCCATACCTGCAAGGTCTTGGTCTCGGTCCTAATTCTGTTCTAGCACCATAAACAGCATCTGATAGAGCTGAACAAACACGTAAGTGAATGAATCTCTGCCTCTCTGATGTATTTCCATCCTTCAGACCCAGCCCGGATTCTTCCCGTGAAGTCTTGTGAATAATCCAAGTAACTTGCCCTCACATGAAGTCCTATAACAATTCCTCATCTAAATTCAGTTGAATCTCTATAGCAATCGCCTATGCTATGTTCTGCTGTGGTCTTGTATTTGGGAATCTGACTTATCATCCATATCTCATATGATTATTTACTACATTTCCTGAATCAAACTAAAAACTCCTTGAGGTGAAGAAATGCTTTTGTACATTTCCCTAGAATTCTTTAGAGCAATGTGCATGATGCACTAATAAACACACATTCGTTTATTGATCCCTAATGCATCTCTGGCCTGATGTTGGGAGTGAGGGATGCCATGATGAACACAGCACTGTCCCTGAGTAATTACCTAGATGATGTTATTCAATTATCTCCATGCATATGAAGAAGAGGTGGCTCCTGGCTCTCTCAGAAGGCATTAGAAGGCCTTATCCTGACAGAGACTATCCTGTGTCAGCTGGATAGCCTCGGGTGTGTTATTTAAATCCTAGCAGCCTCTCCTGATATGTTAAACAGAGATGATAATATTTATCTTAACAGCATTATGAAAGAGATAAAATATGTGGAAATACCTCATAAACAGCTAAGTGCTACATACATATCAGTGGTTATTATTATTCTTAAACATAATTTAACATGAAAGTGGAGCCAATGTGAATAAAATATGTTCAATAATAATGTCCATTTATTCCAAAGATAATAAGAAACCTGATGGTGTCTGTCACAGCATACTGGGTGATGACCTTTGAGCAAGATTGCATGTTGCCAAATTCCCCACCAACCTAGCTTGCTGGCATGTGACCACCACTATGCTAGGGGAAATGTCTGGGCCACATATAGGGCATTACCTACTGCTGAAAAACAGAAACGCCCAGAAGGCTGTGAGCAGAGGGCTCTAGATCATCCAAAGTAGTTTTCTAGACTTCTAAATAAAACTATTCTTAAAATGCCCTGATGTCTGTCTTCAAAGTCCACCTGTGGCAGCCTATTGGGTCTCAGCAATATATGTGGGCCTGGTGGCATTTACCACCAGCCACTGGGCAGATACCAATGTGCCTCTGTATAGAGGCATGTGCTCCTGTGTGGATTTGCATATGCATGTACAACTGTGTGGTTTGCATATCTCTCAGCGAGTTAACATCTTTCCTTCCCCAAACTCAGCCCACAGCTTCCGGCGCCAGGGCTGGCCCTCACCCTCAGATTGGCTTTCCAGTCTGTCTGTTCTGAGTCAGGCAGCCCTTCCTTCTTGCCTCACTATCCAGCACATCCCTGGCCTTGTTGCTCCAGCTCATATCACTGGTGTGGGGGAGGCAGGTCCACAGGTGACATCACCTGTTAGTAAATAGCTTCCACAAATCACCTCCCACTGGAAATCACAGAATCTCAGAGATGGAAGTAAGAGCCTCCCTGGCAGGGGACCATTTGGCCTCAACTTTAAACATCCGGTATGAATCAAGGGAGCATTTCCGACCTCACCTCTCAGCTGACATCTTAGGCAGCTGGCTGCTGGGTGGATGCCACAACAGAGCTCGCCAGTCACTGGGTCACTGCAGGTACAGCAACCAAGAAGCCACGCTGGGATTCTCTAAAAGCCGGGTGTGCCCACAGAGGCCAAGTGTGTTCCACCCTGATGGAACCCTGGTGATGACTTGTAAGGCAGTGAAGCATGACTGTGAATGTGAGGGCATGACATGGAGCATGACTGTGAATGTGAGGGCATGACATGGGACACAGTTCCTGGCTCAAGTCTCATCTTCCTCGCTCACCATCTGGAGGCCTTGGGCATTCACTAGCTGTGTGACTTCGGCAAGTCACTGGAACTCTCTGAACTCTACATATAAAAAATGAGGAAAATGTCTCTATCTTAAGATTATTGTGAGGATTGAATGAGTTAAGATGAAAAGTGTCTCTCCTTCTGCCTGGAACAAGGGTAACTGTGATTACTACTGGTATCTCTTCCCTTCTGGATGCAGCAGCCAGCATGCAGAGTGCTGGTCTCCCATCTCCTCTGACCTGGGGTAAGCGGGTAAACTCTACAGCCATGGGGCCAGTTTCTGGCCCATTCAGGAGGACACCCCCCACCAAGACTGCCACCACCACAGCCTCAGCCCTAGAGAATGTGGCCTCCATGTCTGAGCATGCGCGTCACACTCCAGAGACTCCCAGAGACCCATGGCTTCTCCTCATACCTGGGTGTGCCAATGAGGCCTAGACAGGGTGGTCCCCCATCTTCCAGAAATCTCCATTTGGAAAAAGTTTCCCCACCCAGCAAGCAAAGCAATGACTCAATGACCCCCCCCCCCATGTCAAAACAGAAGACCCATCTGGCCTGATTCTAAAGCCCCTAAGAGTCGCCATTTCAACCTTTGCACACTGCTGCCTGGACCTAGTGGACACAAGGTGGCACCGCAGCAGTGAGGCTTAGAAAGCCTTAGGAGGGGCCCAGCGGAGCAGTGGGGAGCGCCAGCCCTGGAATCAGATGTGCAGTCTTCTTGTGCCCACCAGCTAACTTGGAGCAAGTTACCTAACCTCAGTTCTCTGCTGTAAAATGTGTGTATAGCACCTACCTCAGTGAGTCATTGTGAGAATTAGAAGCTGCTTCTCATGTAAAGCCCTTGGAAACTTAAAAAGTCAATATGTGCTCACTGCTATCATAATTAGCTACCAGGGAGACACATTCGTGTCCAGGCATGAACTGTAGTTTTCTGCTTTTCACAAACTTTCCAAGCCTTTTTATTCCGCCTGAGTGAGAGGTAGAGGATGAGGTAACAGAACAAGATTAATGAATACAGCACAAGTAGGACAGCTGTTCCCAGGAGGTAGATGCTTTATTAGGATATCTTCAGAGGACAAGCAAATCAGTGGCATCTATGTGGCCCCTGCTGTGTGCAAGTCTGCAGACAGCAGGGTCCAGAGTCCCACCATGGCTCTCTCAGACCCCCAGGGAGAAAAATCACACGGGGTCAGGGAGTTTATGGGGCTAAAAACAGAGTGGGTTTCTCAACGTCAAAGTGCAATTAGCCGTGGGGGGCAAAGGGGAGACTCTGAGGTCCAGGCTCAGCTCAGAGCGGTCATCCTTGCGGGAGGCCACGCGGTGGGGAAGGTCTCCGCTGGGCGGTGGCCCCAGGGCAGCTCAGGGGGTCTGTGGGTCTCAGCAGCAACAGCCTGAGGAGCAGCAGCCGGAGCTCTGGTTGCTGGAGCGCTGGGACCTCTGGCTGCCGCCCCCGCAGCAGCCGCAGCCCCGACGCCGGCGGCGCCTCAACGGGAAGCAGCAGCAGCCGCCCGAGCTGCAACCGCAGCCGGAGTCACCGCAGCAGCCGCCCGAGCCGCAGCCGGAGTCACCGCAGCAGCCGCTGTCGCAGCAGGAGGAGGAGGCGGCCGGGGCAGGCGCGGGCGCGGGGCACGCGGCGGAGCCCTGGGAGGAAGATCCCTTGGAAAAGCCTTTGGCGGCCGAGCTCTGCTGGGAGGACATGGCGGGGCGGCTCGCGCGACCTGCAAGAAAGGTGGCCTTTCAGACGCAAGCGGGCTGTCCTTTCCGACCGCGGGGCTCAGTGAGCGCCAGCCGGGCCCAGGCCAGGGGTGCGTGTGGGAGCTCCCAGAAAGAAGGGGAGTAGAGAAGTAAATCCAAAACAGGCGTTTTCATAAGGTACACATGCCCACAGCAGGAACCGGTCTGGGCGAAGAACCAGTGGTTTCCCATTTCCCCTGGCTGGGATGAGGATGCCCAAGTTACCCTGAGTTGTCCACAGTGGAGAAGAGAGAGGGTACTGCGGCCACTGATCTGTACGGTCCAGGCCGAAACCTTCTCTTGTCTTTGCCTTATTTCGCTTTGGCTACAGACCTTCAAGTGATACTCTGAGGGTGACTAGCATTGTATAAACACCCTGTCAGTTAGAAAATACCTGGATCACACCTGTGTCCCCACCTCCTGGGCATCAAGAGTGCACAAATGCCAGAAGCCCGTCCTGGTCATTCTTACACATTTATGCCTCTCATCCCCCACAAGCACAAGAAAAAGGAGAGTTGTGCAAAAAGTAGGAATAGTCTTATTCAAGGACCTGAGCTCTAGCCACAGCCCTAGAGACTGGCTGGGTCCATCTGGCCTCTGTGCCCTCATTATGCTGTGAGAAGTCGGCTCACTTGAAGCTCAAGCTGCTTTCCAGGGCTCTCCCGCAGGCATCCACCTGCGGGCTGTGTGCTGCCTTCTCTGCCCATCTTCAATTCTTGCCACCCCCAGCTCCCCATCCCTCTCCAGGAAACTTACCAGACCCTGGCTGCACAGGAAGGCTCACTCAGTTCTCCAGATGGAACAGGCCACCTGCTGTAGGCAGTAGACTGAGCAATGTCCAGCCAGAGCACCTTTAAAAGGGCTGTTGGGAGGGGCCCTTTCCCAACCCAGAGGCTCAGCTGACACTCACATCCCAGGGACATTCATCACCCAGGTAGTACTGTAGGTGGTGCACGTGAGCATTCAAGCCACTTCAGAGAGGTGCCAGGATTGTTGTGGCATGTTTACTTTCCAAACAGGACACTGTTTGTGGCTGCTAGGGCTGTGTGTGTGTGCTGAGGAAAGGCTCGGGCTCAAGTGAGGGCAGGCCCATGTCTGCTGCCCGTTCCTGTGTAATCATCTCCCTGGTAGTTGGTAGCTCACTCACTTGTTATCCTGGTTGGCAAGATAATCTGTCAGCCTGTGGTCCTTGGCTCCCCAGGACAGGGTACAGGCTCTGTGATAAGCCTTTTGGGTTTCATCCAGAAGCTTCCAGATAGAGTTGAGTGAAGATGATGGTAAGGATGCATATAAATTCCAGTCATGATTTCTGTCACTGGAGACAGAAAGAAAAACTCAGGCAAAGTCAAGGGACCATTAAAACCAAAATAGTTGTGAATGTGTTTGAGCTACCAGTGTGTAGGACACTGGCCCAACTACTGAAAGACAAGCCGGACTGTAGGACCCTTAGTTCTTAGCCCCCTCCCCACACCACCAATCTCTTTCTGAAGATATGTTCTCCTTGGGGTCACTGCCCAATAGGAAAGAAAATAAATGGAAGAAAAAAAGGGAAAAGAAGAGGAAAGAAGGGAAGCAGGAATGTCAGGAGAGAAGAAAAGAAGAGAAGGAAAATAGAGAAAAAATGTCCTTTATAAAGGCCCAAAGCATCCATGATGAAGTGTCTTTAAAATAACTAACTTTTAAGAATTGAGGAAAACTTTAGTAGTCAGCCAACTTCCAAACTTCTTCCTAGTTGTGCAACTGCTTGTGAACATGAATGTGAGATGAAAAAGGACTGTGATACGAAGACTTTGAAAATTAATGGTGGGAGACAGGTTTGGGGGTGCGTGAGCAGGGAGCGGCATGAGGGAACAGATGAGGAAAGATAAGTCATAAAAATTACCCATTTCCCTTAACATGGCTTTAAAGCCTGATTAACAGGTTGCCCATACCTAGAGCACCTGTTGGTGAGTACAGGTGACACATTGCAAGAAGTGAGCTCAATATGAGAAAAGAGAAGGAAGTAATGAAGTAACAGGTGGAGCCGGGGCTTCCTCTGGAAGACTGTGCAAGGTTTTTCTTTTTAAGAGTAAAGAGAAGAAGGCTTGATATAAATCAGTGTGAGGAGATGATGTGGACTCATTCTGTGAACTTGCTTTGGCCTCATATACTAACTTACTTCAACTATCACTGGGAACTCTTATCTAAGGAAGACACAGTTGCTTATCTTGTATATAAAAGGCTGATTTGGAGTTATCTTTTTTGTCAAAAACCTTATGAGTATCTCCTCAAAGAACCACCCCCTTTCCTAAAAGAATGTTACCTGGAAAACCCAATCCAGTGACCCAAGTCGCCCTGGTGTCACCATCCCACCAACAACAACCACATGGAGATAGTCTGTGGCTAAGGGGGGTGTCTTTCTTGGTTCTCTACCCAGACCCAAATCCAGGATTTCAGGATGGGGAGACATGTGCTCAGACATTTCACACCTGCCTGCTAAACTCAATCCCCCAAGCCTACTCACTCCCAGCTTTCGTTTTTAGCCAACCAGGGATAAGAACAATCCAAAAAGTAGTGTCCATTCACTGGAGCCCAGAATGTGCTTTGGGCAACCCTGTTCTCCATGAATATGAGAAAAGCTATTCTTTAAACTGCAACTCACACTGATGGAAGCCCTCCCAGAACGTGACCTTGCTGGGAACCACTGTTCTCCTCCCCTCTCCTCTTGTGAGAGTTTGTGCAGGGAATAAAGGTCTCAGACATGATTCTTTTCTTCAAGCTTAAAGTTCCAAAATTCAGAGCATAAAAGAGAATATTGTTCCTAGAAGTCCAAGTAGTTTCATTGCCAAAATGTGCTTCCCAGAAAGATTTTTAAAGTGTTCACTGCCCTTAAAGAAAGAAAAGGGGGATGACTTGCTGTGGAGTGAAGACAGAAGGCGAACAGAATGTAACTGGGAGGCAGTGACATCAGGAATAAAATATTTTATTGTGACAGAGAAAAAGAGCTTTATAACTGATTTTTAATACCCCATCCTCCAAAGAACTGTGCCTGAGAAGAAAAACCAGGCAGTGAGTATCAGAGTATCTGAACCTCTGGATCCTGCGGTGAAACAAATATGGGCAGGATGCAGGGTGGGGGTGGGGGTTCAAGGCCTTTCATAACTCCTTCTGTGGGGAAATGGGGAAAAAAGAAGCCTCCACTTGGCCCTGGTCTTCAGAAGCCAGCCTCTGCCGGGACTGCTCCTCAGAGCTCCTCATGGCCCAGGTCAGCAACAGCCACCGGAGCAGCAACCAGAGCCCCTGGAGCTATGGCAGCAGCTGGAGCCCCCAGAACTATGGCAGCAGCCAGAGCCCCCAGACTGCTGGCCACTACTGCCCCCACTGCCACAGCAGCTGGAGCCCTGGTGTCGGCGTCGAAAAGATCTGTGGGGCCTGTGGTGGCTCAGGCAGCAGCCTCCACCTCCAGAGCTGGAGCCACAACAGCCCCCGGAGCTGGAGCCACAGCAGCCCCTGGAGCTGGAGCCACAGCAGGAAGAGACAGGAGGGGGACATGGGGCTGGGCTCTTTGGGGGACACTTAGGAGTACACTTGGGAGGGCACTTTGGAGTACACTTGGGAGGGGGCTGGCACTGCTGCTGGCTTTGCTGGCAGGACATCTTAGCAAAAGTCGAGTGAAGCTGAAAGACAACAGAAACTCAAGGTAACTTCCTTACATTTAAAATTAAACTATGAGTTCCCAAGAGTTTATCTCTATAATGATCATATTTTAAACACCAACCACTCAAGACAAGTTTCAGGAGCTACACAGATGGTTTCTACCCAGTGACTATATTTTCAAATGAATTCCTTTCAGCTTCAAAAAACAGACCAAATCCTTTTTCCCTTCACCTACTGTCCACCCCTCCTTTCCAGAAAGAACCTTCCCTTCCAAATCCTCATTTTTCCTTGTCTTACTTCAAGATTGTCCTCAACCTTTACCCAGGCTGTCTTTCTACCCCAAACACCAGCACCAAGAGTCCATCCTGTTCCCTTAGAAAGAAATGTTCTACCTGGTTCAAGCCCTGGAGCAGATCACACAGGAGGCAGATGGACTGAGGTGCTGTCTAAAGCTGCCTCCTTTTATATGGTTCAGCTGTGACCTGGCATCACAGACTATGTGCAGGCTGAGACTGTGGGAGCCTCTTTCATAAGGGGAATAGATGACTCCCTTCACTTGCATCCCAGGGCCCAATTCTTTCTTCCTTGTGCATCTCAAGGAAGATTCCCTGAGAGTTGCAGGCCTCTGGGATGGTGCTGGAGCCCTGCGGACTGCACACAGCACCTGTCAATCTCACAACCAGCTCTGCTATGCTCACTATTTCCTGAGCCAGGCCGGTACAGTTCTCTGCCTCTGGGATGTATAGAAGGTCTGTTTTCTCCTTGGTATAGGGACTAAAGAAGAAAATTTACAAGATGGAAATTAAATGGCTCTTTTTAGAATAAGACTAGCGATCCAAAATGAAATCCTGGGCCCAAGCCAATAACTTCATGTGGCTTTTTTCATTCTTAGATGATGCCATAACCTGAGCTAAGAATGCTTGATATCTCAGTGATGTTATTTCATGCAGGTCTAATGCAGATGGCATGGGTGGTTGGACTTCTCTCCTGACCTGAACTTGACACACAAAGAGAGATCACAAACAGCATTGATTCAGCACTAACAGTCCCTTTGAAAGGGCAGCAGAGGTCCAGTAATGGCTCCTGTTTCCAATGGTCATCTTCCAGAAGGCACTTTTGGCTAGCTCAACAGGAGGTGGCATGGACCAGGTGCGCACTGAGGGTGGAAGAGGGGAACTAGATTCATCTGGAAGTTACCAGAAGTGAGTACCAGTTCTCTAAACCTTCTTACCACCCTAACAAAAGAGCACAGGACCTGGAAGACCCTCTTTAGCATGAGAGACCTCATGGGCAGACTCTTCCTCAGATGGAGAGGTAGGAGGAGAGTAATGGAGGGGCATATAGGTTTGAAAAGCCTGTGCTGGAAAACAAAGCATATTATCTCTATAAACAGTGTTTGGAGGGCAAGTTATTTATTTCCCCAGGAAAGTCACTAAAATTAATTTAGCTGGAAAAGGTGGCCAAATTAATGGCATTTTGGCAATGAAAACATTAGTGAGAAAATAAGACAAAGGAAACACAATACATCAGCTCCATGCTGGGTTAAACAGGCTGGGATGGGAAGCATCAGCTCTGTACAGTACAGGCTCTGGAGAGAGAGGGTCTGAAATCAGTTTTCAGCTTTGCTCTCTACCTGCGCAATCTCAGGCAGTTACTTAATCATCACTATAAAGGGGACTAATGGCTGGCCCAGTGGCTTATTCCTGTAACTTTGGGAGACCAAGGCAGGAGGATCATTTGGGGCCAGGACTTCAAGACCAGCCTGGACACAGTGAGATCCCATCTTTTAAAATTAAAAAATATATTAAAAAAGTTAATCAGATGTGGTGGCAGGTGCCTATAGTTCCACTATTCGGGAGGCTGAGACAGGAGGATTGCTTGAGCTCAGGAGTTTGAGGTTGCTGTGAGCTGTGGGGATGCAGTGAGTTGCACTCCAGTGTGGGCCACAGGGCAAGACCCTGTCTCAAAAAATAAAGGAGGGGGTGCTGATAACAATTCTCAAAACAGTTAGTTCAAAATGCTAGTTTAAAAGAATCTAATCATTTGTAGATATCCTTGTTTCCATGAGAATATATATTCTAAATTTCAAATTACTGATCTGCCAATTTTTGAAACCAAAACTATCTTTTATAATATCAGAGTTTGTCTCTATTGTTTTTCTTACAACTGCAAATTTAATACTTACTTGCCAGTGGGGGAATGAGATTATAAAGAAAGCACACTCCTTATGAAAAAATAGGATTAATTTTAAAATCACCTATAAGTCCATTATCTAAATACTGTTAATATTTTGCTATTTTCCTTACAGTATTTTTCACTTCACAAGTGAAAAAAAATTATTTTTTTAAAGACAGAGTCTTATTTTATTGCCTTCAGTAGAGTGCCATGGTGTCACAGCTCACAGCCCAGCTCTTGGGCTTAGGTGATTCTCTTGCCTCAGCCTCCCAAGTAACTGGGACCACAGGTGCCCACAACAATGCCCAGCTATTTTTTGTTGCAGTTTGGCCAGGGCCAGGTTTGAACCCACCACCCTCGGTATATGGGGTCAGCACCCTACTCACTGAGCCACAGGTGCATCCCTGATTTCACAGTCTTAACCATATTACATACTACATATTTTTATGACTTTATCTTACTAACTCTTCACTTAACATTTTAACATTATTTTTGGTAGCCACAGAACATTTCATGCAAAGCACAAAAGCTATTTATAATTGATTGGGAATGTGAATTCTAGAGCCAGTCTCTGGGTTTGAATCCCAGCTCCCCATTTACCAGGAGCATGACCTTGGACAAGTGACATGAACTCTGCCTCACTGTGCTCACCTGTGAAATGGGGAGGTAACTGTAAGCTGTGATGCCGCAGCACTCTACCAAGGGTGACAAAATGAGACTCTGTTTCAATTAAAAAAAAAAAAAAGAGAGAGAGAGAGAGAAAGAGAGTGTTTATCTCAAAAGGTCATTTGCAGACAAATGAGTTAATATTAATAAAACTCTTGGAATATTTCCTGACACATAATAAGCCCACAATAAATGTTAGAAGTGAAGCCTAAGGCTGTGCCACTTGTAAATTTCAGCACATAGGGGCAGGGTGGGCTTAGACAAAGACCACCAGGTAGGGAGGAAAACAGGTTACTGTGGCTGCCAAATCTCTTGTGCAACAGAGGATCTCTCTCTTTACCCTTGCTGAGAAAAATAAGAAAGAATACAGAACACAAGCTCTGAATTTCTGGTAAAAGAAGCCCAATAGAAGTTAAAGGTTTCTACCCAACTAATACATGGGTTTATGAATCTTAAAGGAATTATATCCATCCCCTTCTACTTACAACTGTTTGGGAATACAAGCACCTATCTGAGCACAGAAGAAGGTCTTTGAGTATAGGAACCCCTAAGGGGTTTAATTTAGTACTTGGTGGGCAGTAGGTGTTCAATTTCCATTCCTTGTCTGGTTGAACTTGCTATTCAGTAAGGAAGATAGATGCCTCAAACAAATGCGAACCCAGATTCTCATTAACTAACTCCAGACATTTCATGGAATGATACAGTAGGTATGGAATGGACTGTGGCCATCATTCAGAACCCACCCTGCGGTTCTCAGCCTCAGGGGACCTGAGCATTGACATTCTCCAAAGTTCAGCAGGTGGTTCTAGCACACAGTCAGAACTAAGACCATGCCCCTTTAGACAATGACCCTTATTTTACAAAAGAAACTGAAAGTCTCAAGATGGAAAGTGCCTTGCCTGGACACACAGAGAGTTAAAGGCAGAGCTGAAATTCAAACCCTGTTGCAGCCTCTCTCTCCATCACAGCACCTGCCTCATGAATGATATTTTATTTCTTCTTGTGATTTTTTTGTAGCAACATTTATTTTATATAATTTGCTTACTAAACATGGCTATTGAAGTTGGAGTGAAAACAGTAGTAAATGTTGTGAATCATGACCTAAATCCCATATCTAGAAAAGTTGAAAGTAATTGTTACCTCTACCACCCTAGATAACCAGAACTTGAATACTTGATTTGGAAAGGCAGTGTCTCATGTCATCAGGGATGAACCAGCTGGCAGGCCCACAGAACCCTCCCCAGGGTGGTAGCACTGCCTTGATGACTCTTCCTGGGCCCAGAATTTCAATCCTGTCCATGTCTCTGAGCTTATCAATCCTGGGGACACAGATTCACTACACCTAACTCACAAGGGATTGATGACATCAGTTTACAAAGAGAAACATGTGTAAAGTAGCAGATGTTGACCTGACAGGTATATTCTCTTCCTGTAGGAAAACACCTTGAAGAAGTCATCACATGTAATCTGGAGGCATCTGGTGGCATCTGGTGCATAATGACCTCAGGTTTTGATGGCGAACAAAACTAGACATGCTCATCTGCTCATCTGAACATCTCCAGGCCTGGACAGATTTCAGTGGCCCTGAAAACACCTGGCCCATGGTTCCTTCATGCTAGATTGTGGCCTAGGAATCACCTCAATTAGAGGCTCTGCACAGCCCTGTCCCCACCATTATGCTGATCCCAGAGTTTCACATTAGAAAAGGAGCTTTTCTGTTTTATTTGTCTTATTTCTACTATTCACTGTTGCCCTGGTATATACTCTGAAGAGTACAGAATAATTCCCATGCCTCCCCAAGATGTCCATGTCCTAATCCTCAGAACCTGTGAGATGACTGTATCATCTTACACAGCAGAAAGGACTGTATAGATATAATTAAAGATCTTGAGATGGAGAGATTTTCACAGATTATGCAGGTGTAATCACAAATGTCAATATAAGAGGGAGGCAGGAGAGTCAGTGTCAGAGAAGCATTGTGACAGCAGAAGCAGAGGTTGGAGTGAGGCATTCTGAACATGTAGGAGGGAGCCACAGACCAAGAATGCGGGCAGCCTAGACGTGTTTATCAGCCTTTTTTTATCTCACAGGACACTCAAACCTATAGTTAAACTTTTGCAGCACACTTAAATTATGTTTATCAAAAACACAGTAAAAAAAAAAAAGGAGGAGGGGAGGGAGGAGTTTCGACAGAGGGAGGATAAAAGGCGGGATCATGCCTATGGAACATAGGACAAGGGTACAAGTCAAATCTGTGAAATGTAGAACATAGATGTTTTGGCACAATAATCAAGTAAATGAGGTGAAAGCTATGTTGATTGGTTAAATGCGATCATGTTAGATTGTATAAAAAAAATCAGCACATTTTACCCCACATATGCATGAATGTATCCATGATTTGTGTGTATTTGACTTAGTAAAATTTTTTTAGAAAGGAATATACTTACTGTGGCTTGAACTTCTTTTGAAAATAATTTAATTAACGATCTTTAAACTTTACGTGGTGTATCTGACAACCTCTCATGGCACAACAGTTGAAAATCGCTGCTCTAGAAGGTAGAAAAAGCAAGGAAATACGTTTCCCTAGAGCGGCAGTTCTCAACCTTCCTAATACTGCAACACTTTAATATGGTTCCTCATGTTGTGGTGACCCCCAACCATAAAATTATTTTCTTTGCTATTTCACAACTGTAATTTTGCTACTGTTATGAATCATAATGTAAATATCTGATATGCAGGATGTATTTTCATTGTTACAAAGGGGTCGTGACCTACAGGTTGAGAACCCCGGCCCTAGAGCCTTTTACCACACATAAGGTGTTTCTGCATTCATCTCTTTATTTAGATCTTTACAACCACCAGTTGCATAGGACTGAGGGTTATTACCTCTGTTATTCAAAGAGAAAATCAATGCTCAGAGAGGCCAAGCAATTTGTCTAAAGTCACAGATAATAAGAGAAGTTGCCAGGGTTCCCACCTCGCCCTTTGGACGCTGTATTTCAGGCTTGCTTCTGGAATCAGGGACCCCCTCACCCAGTGTCTGTGTACCGCATCAGAGAGGTGGTGCACAACCCACCAGTCCCCAGGGGATTCGAATGTAATGAGCAAAAGCAGACCATAAATGCTTCTCTTCAGAAAAGATTTTGCAACGTGGCCTTAAAATGAAGCTTTCTTCTTGCCCCAGGAGAATGAGGTGCTGCATGGGCAAGCCCTATTGCTAGAGGCCTACCCACCTTTCTTCTTGCCTTCCTGGGCACCCCCATGGCCAGAAATGAATGCCAGAGACGTGGGTGAAGGCAGGAACACCAGAGACTGCTTCCTTACCCCCGTGTGTGTGAGACCTTCTGGCACAAGCCTCACCTGGTCCCAAGCCAGCTCAGGTCCCTGGTGCGTGGGTGCTTGGGCCTCCGGGGGCATGGGACCAGCTGCAGCCTTATCTTCTCTAGGGGAGAGGCAGGGAGGCGTGGGAGCCTCCAGAGTGAGTAAGCAGAGAAAGGATTCTTCCTCCTGGAAAGCAAGTAAATATCCGGGGCGGGGGACATCGAGGAGTAAAAATAGCCTGGGAGGCTCCTGGAAACACACACCGAGTACCTTTGTTTTCTCAGCTGAAGAGAAAGGGTAAGCAAGGCAGGTGCCTCAACGGAGGGCGGGAGGGACTGGCTGCAGAAGGGCCAGGCAGCCCATCGTAAGAAGGCAAGGGAATCCTTCTCCAGTGTGGGGACACACATGTGGCTCCTTCTGGGGAACGGGCTGGCCCTCATAGCTGTTTTATCTGCCACTGTTGGCCATCATCAGTGAAACATCTTCACAGGGATATGTTTTGGTCCCCAGCTTACAGTGAGGGGCTAGAGGGGTCCAGGCCTGTACCTGGCCTTGGGAGGCAAAGATGATGGAGCCTGCAGGACTGCCCACCAGGAATTGTCCATCTAGTGGAAGAGACAGGTCTCCCCAAGGAGCTGCAAGACCAGCAGACTCTGAAGGCTCTGGGGCAATGCCTGAGAAAAGTGATCAGAAAAGAGAAGGTGTGTGGAATTTATGATGGAGTGAGCACTGGGAGGATTCCACTCACAGAAGCCTCTCTAAATATATCTTTAGCATTTATAGGTAACTAGTCAGAAAGGCTTGGGTGGGCTATACGATGTGTGAAGAATTCTGGATGGGGGGTCACGAGCGTTTCTTTTTTCTTCAGCTTACCTACATTTCTGAATCTTTTTCAATGAATATGCATTACTTGGATGATAAAACATTTAAATTAGTGCAGGGATACTAAATAAATGGAAAAGATCAGAGAAGGCGCCACAGAAGTGGCTTTGATGAATTTGTTCAATTTTGCAGACATTTTGAGCTTCTAGTAGGAAGCGTGAGTGCCCTGCTTGATACAGGGACACACAAAGCCCTGCTCGTCCTGAGGCCTAGAACACTGCACACTTCTCCCACCTGCAGCTCTGCCCCCTGCTGCTCACACCTGCACATATGGAGATCATTCTCCACAAGGTCCTGAAATCCTTAGAAGCAGGAACGAGGTGCTGTTCTTCTGCTGACTGTCCAAAGCATGGAACTGGGAGAACCCTCAGTGCCCTGGGAATGTGGGCTGGATGGAGCCCAGCAGAGGAAAGGGGGCACCCAGGCCCACATGCGCCCTGGTCTGGGTGCCGGGGCCATGACAACTGGATCCCAGAGCTCAACCCCCACCAAGGACTGAGGAGGCTGCACCAACTCTGCTTTGTGCCTCTGGCCTCAAAGGGTGGCTCCCACATGAAAGGCACTCAGAGCTTACTGAGCTGAAATGGCTGCTCCAGAGGCAGGGCCTGTGCTCACACTTGGGAGAAAGATTCCCCTACTCAAGATCTCAAAGCTTAATTCCAGGACCTAAGAGTATGGCACGTGACTTTGTAAACCTGAGAACTCACTGGCACAGTGGTAAGCAGGATAATAGGGAAGGGAAAGAGAAAGGACAAAGAAAGGAAGGTAGAAGGAAGGAGAAATGGAAGGAAAATAAAAAAGGCAAGAGAAGGCCGCAAGGAAGAAATGAACAGGGACAGGAAGTGAGTGACCACATGACCTTCTACTTCAGGAGGTGGTGATTCTGTTGACCTTTAAAAATAGGGGAGAGGCTCAGCACCTATGGCTCAAGTGGCTAAGGCGCCAGCCACATACACCTAAGGTGGCAGGTTCGAATCCAGCCCAAGCCTGCCAAACAACAATGACAGATGCAACCAAAAAATAGCTGGGCGTCGTGGGGGGCGCCTGTGGTCCCAGCTACTTGGGAGGCTGAGGCAGGAGACTCACCCGAGCCCAGGAGTTGGAGGTTGCTATAACCTGTGATGCCACAGCACTCTACCCAGGGGGACAGCTTGAGGATCTGTCTCAAAATAAAATAAAATAAAAATAGGGCAGAATGTGAACCTCACTTGTCACAAAGGGGAAAGACACCCATATATCCTAAAGCCAGACCCTGGGGCTCCAAGTGAGGGCTGCTCTTTCCTCCCCTCTCCTCCCCTTCTCCTGCTCTTTCCTCCAGGACTGTCTGGATCATCCCCACTGCCCAGTCCGCCCCACTCTAGGCCTCCAGGACTCCTCCCAGCCTGCTCAGCCATATGTCCACTGCTGGCAGTCAGGGCAGGATGACTGAGTCACGTCACAGGAGTTTGAACAATTCCATACATGCCTCATGTCTAAGTCAATGATGAAACAGCCAGGAATTTCCTGCTTCCTTCATGTCTTTCCCACCAGAATCCAAAAAAGCGACTTGAGAATATGATGGTCTCTGTCCTGGGGTCGCAGATCACTCCATCCAGGGAACTCAGACTCCAGGTCCTCTCTTAGTCCCCACTGCTCATTCTCAGTAGCCAAAGGTCTTCTCATATCTTCAAATGTCCTCCACTGCGAGGACCTGTCCCCTCCTCCCAACTCCCCATCCTCACTTTCCATGTCCAGTCATTCCTGGTCTCCTCCTCCCAGCCCTACTGTCTCCTTTCCTCAGACCTTCCCATCTCTCTTTCTAAAAGGTGAGCCTGAACCCATTTAAAACATTCAATGGCTCCCTATTACCCTCAAAGAATACAAAAATCAATTTCCACCATATGGTACCAAGTTCTTCACCATACGGCACCTTTTCCCTCCCTGCCTCTGTTTCCTACAGCATATGGACATGATAACCATGTTAAATTAGTGCCATCTCTGAATGCGCCTAAATGCCCTTCTGTGCAGAGCACCTTCTAACTTCACTCCTGTGTGCTTCTCAGGTTCTGTCAAAGACTATCTCGAACCTTCCCAGAGGGTCCCTGCACTGGCTCCAGGAATGGGATGCCCCGTGGCAGGGGTCCTGATGTGCCCTGTGCTCAGCGCCCATGTTGGATGTGAGTCTCTCCACGCTGGGGTCCCCTAGGACCTGAGGAGGTATCACAGTGTCTGCATTCTGTAAAGACTGGGTGGAGGTTTCCTAAAAGTTTTAATCCAGCTCTTACTAGAGAACCCCTTGGGGACAGATGCTTTGCATTATTCATCACTGTGTATTCCCGTGGCCCAGAGCAGAGCTCACAGGTCCTCTCACATACGTGCTGAGTGAGAATGGAAGAATGAAAGACTGAAAGCCTGTGGCCACTGTCATGAGGGAGGAGGCCCACAGCACGGGCAGGGTCAACGTGCAGCAGGTTCTGAGCCTGACTCAGCCTGATTTAGTTGGAAACTGAATGAAGTCATAGCTCAGTATGTTGCCTTGGTATACCTGGGATGCCAGGCAAACAGGAGCTTTTAAATACAGGAATGTCTGGATGCCTGGTTGGATAAATTGAACGACACCAGGTCCTGCTTGAGTTACTCTGAGATTCCACAGGTCACCTGGAGTTGGTCAGAGGTCTGGCCCATACCTCCTCATCCATAGGGCAAAACTGGCTCCAGAAGGCAAGGCCAGCCAGCCACAGAGCCCTGCGTCCTCCCCATTGCTGTCCTCTAAACTGCCCAGCTCCCTGGCCACACCTGGAGGGAGGGGAGCCTGGTGAAGTATCATGTCAGGACAAAGTCTTGCAGTGAGCACCTTGTAGAGCATCCACTCACTGCTGACTGCGGTGAGTGAGGGGAGCCCAGCAGCTTCAGGGAGGTCTCACATGCGGAGGAAATACAGCCTTCTAATTTCAAGGCTCTTCCTTCTTAAGTGCCAAAGGAGACAAGAAAAGCTTTATCTTTCTCTGCCACACCCCTTTTAGTAAAAGGATTTGTTCTGCAAAATTTGGATTTAGTCAAAAGGCCACACTTAAGGACCTAGAAGCCACCTTTCATCTTAAGGCCACAAGTCCCCTACCTCTGTAAGGCTCCTGATTTCTGCTACTGGCCTCTCCTGACCCTGGACATCAGGACCTGATGCCTGAAGGGGACAAAAAAATGTGCCTCCAATTTGGTAGGTTCTGCTACTGACCCCCCCCCCAGGAGATTCCCCCAGGGAAACCCTAGGTGAGGCCACCTTTCTGAGCCTCCATTAGCTCCCAGCTGATACTGCAACCTTCTCAGTGCTCAGGGGTGCTTGGTGTGGAGAGCTCAGGCCTCAGACCAAATCCTTCATGTACCAGAAAGAACTGCTCTCTTTAGGATTCCCGTTTATTACTGAATTCTCAGGCCTCAAAGACGTTGAAATGCAGCACATGTTCATTAAATATTTATGTTAAGATGACAAAGGGAGGAAGGGAGTGAGGAGG
This sequence comes from Otolemur garnettii, assembly GCF_000181295.1. Taxonomy (NCBI): domain Eukaryota; kingdom Metazoa; phylum Chordata; class Mammalia; order Primates; family Galagidae; genus Otolemur; species Otolemur garnettii. The sequence goes on from NW_003852569.1 coordinate 311,012, forward strand.
CAAGAAAGCCAAGCCACATGTGGCTGTTTGCACTGAACAGGTTGGGGTGGGGCGGGGGGAACAGTGTGAGCCTCCGTGAGCACCTGGGCAGCCCTGGCTAGAGGCCGAAACTAATTTCCCGGAGCAGGGGCCATCTCCTTCCAAGCCCCAGACTCTTGGACACAAATGCTCATTTTACCTGTGCAGAAAGCCTCTTGAGTTAGAAAACTTCCCAGTCCATGGCATCCTGCGTGGCACATAGTAGGTGCCCTGTTGCCTTTTGCTGTCACGTCACCCCAGCTCTGTCTTTTCCTGGAGCTGTCCCGGTCACCTCTCCCACCAGCTGCTCTAGTACTGCCCAAGGGCCTGGCCATGGAAGTATAAGGCTCACAGGTGGCCCCGGGCTTCAATTCCTGAGGTCCCAAGGTTCTCACTGGCATCCAGGGACAGGGGTACTGGGGCTAACTGTTAGAAGTGTAAGGCTTGAGGACCAGTGGTGAGCATTCCCAGCTTCAAAGTGGAACAAGAACCAGGTGAGCTGAGTGAGAATCGTGAAGTGAAATTGAATGTGGATCAGGGAAATATTAACTCTGCCAGATTGAACACACACTTTGCTTCTCTTGACCTCAGCTTTTTCATCTATAAAATTAAAGCAAATAATAGCCAAATGAGACCACATATAACAAAGTACTTGGTAAGCCATAAAGCTAAAAATTTAAGCTAATCGCAAGAATGGCATTAATATAATCAAATGATAATGATGACAGTCAAGTCCAAACTGTGAATCGTGTCATCCCTCACAGAACTATGCAGCTTTACAGGGGTCAGTGATGTGGGGTTGCAGAAGGGCAAGGCCTGCAACAGGAAAGAACCCCAGGAAAGAGCTGAGGGTCAGCGACTATCCAGGCATTGCTGGTGCCTCCCTGGAAGACAGTGCTGAGGACAAGCCCTATCCTGACCCAAAGAGCACAAAAAAATGGGAATAAACCTGATGGCTAATTGTGTGACCCTGACTTGACCCCTGGGACTCCTCTGGTGAATGATCACTCTCCTCTCCCCAGCTGGTTCTGCAGGCCTGGGGAACCAGAAGGCAGGGATGGGCGGTGCCTGGGTTTGGGCCTGCACTCCACATCCTCACGAGGAAGAGGAGGAGGCTGGACAGCACAGCTCATGCAGGCCCATCCCAAATGGTGGGAATATCTAACACATGTCCCATAGGCCATACAACTGTGGCCAACATTCAATCCTGTCAACAGCATCTAAGCAGTGGTCCTGCTCACAGGCAAGCCTGGCACCTAAGGCGGGGTTGGTGACTGGAACTGGTTCTATGAGGACTCGAGGACCAGAGGTGAGCTTAGAGTAGCTTCACTCTGACCTTTTGCCAAAATTGTCACATACAAATGACACTTGAAGCTGCTATGGAAGGATCATCCAGTGGTCAATCACAGTCCCCCAAACATTAAACATTGATAACATCCAAGCATTGTGCTTGACCCACAGACATGATGAGAAGAAGGCAGGGCCATTGTCCCTGAGAAAGCCCCACTGTGGGTCAGGACAGGAATGGGGTGGAGAGACACTCACTTATGAGATAGCCAGTCGAATGCTGACAGACCCTCCCAAGACATCACAGTCATGGCAAGTGGGGGTGGGTGACAGAGGAGACAGTGCCCCATTCCATCTGCAGAGTCATAAGCCTCTCCACCACACCTGGCAAGAGGCAAGTGACTGCCTGTCCACATGCTTGCCCACCCTTTCAGTTTTCTAAGCTAGGAGCTAGAAAGAATCCCAGTTCTCTCACCAATTTGCTAGATGACCTTGGGACAGCCACTTAGCGTCTTGGGCCCTTAGTGTCCTCATCTATAAAATGGGAACAGTGATGACTCTTCAAATATTCAGCAAACTACATTTTTTTTTTTTTTGAGACAAAGTCTCACTCTGTCACCCTGGGTAGAGTGCTGTGGCATCATAGTTCACAGCAATCTCAAACTTTTGGGCTCAAGTGATCTTCTTGCCTCAGCCTCCAGAGTAGCTGGGACTACAGGCATCCACTGCAACACCTGGCTATTTTTAGAGACCAGGTGTCCCTCTTGCTCAGGCTGGTCTCAAACTCATGAGCTCAAGCAATCCACTCACCTGGCCTCAAAACAAGAGTGCTAAGATTACAGGTGTGAGCCACCGCACCTGGACTCAAACCACAATTTTGTTTTTTAGGTTTTTTTTTAAGGAGCAGCTATCTGCCAGGGTTTGGGAACATAGCAGCAAGTAGACACATGACCCTGATCTCATGGGTCTCAGGTTCGCTGGGAAAGGCAGACCTTAGGAAAGAGCCTGGGTTGGAGGCAGAGCTGTGAAAGGAGCAATGCAGCTCTATGGAGCTGTAGGAAAGGACTTGCCAGCTGCGGCCATCTCCCAGGAAGCTGTGGGCACTCAGCTGTGCCACGAAAGCTCTGCGAAGTGGCGTGTCATGCATGCTGTCCTCCCCACATACTTCTACTCTCTCGGATAGCACTCGCACCCACTGCAAAGGCCTTACTTACCCCAGTGGAAAGATAAGCCCAGGCAAGCTGTGGAGCTAGTGCATAGCAAGTGAATGGGTGTGGAAGTTAAGACAAGGAGAAGAATCGGATGGCCGAGAACGCATCCTGGTGTGTGCCACCACCCAGTTTCTGAGGCTGCTGGTGTCCTCACCTTGCCCTACTGATGTTCCCTGGGCTCTCTGACTAGCTCCCCTCCCCTGTCCATTCAAAATTCCATCTCTGTAAACCACCTAAAACTTATTCACGGGTACCCACAGCCCTTGCCTGGGGAGAGTATTTGTGTTTTATAGATATTGGCCCTCAAGATAAAGGAAGGACCTAAATCATGAGGTTTCAGGGTTATGCCCTAGAAGGAATCCTGGGCAGTAGCTTAAGTTGGTGGCCAGGGTTGATGCCTCCCCAGATGAGAGAACTGAAGCCCAGAACCAGAGAAGAGAAGTAGCTGGCCCTGGGTGCCCAGCAAGAATGCAGTAGGCCTGGAACCCATGTTTTCTGAATTTCAGTCCCTTCAAGAAAACCAGAGACACAGTGGATGTTAGTGGGACCAGAGAGGACTCTTCCCAGCTACAAAGCTCTCTCATGGACCAGACCACAACCTTGCCTCACAGGACAAGCAGGAAACAAGAGGTGCATGTAAACCTTCTCTCCCTGGGAGTGGGGACAAAGTTTGGTCTCCATCCAGGGCTATCCAGTGGAGTCACTCTGGCCACTTTCCTAACAGCCCCACAGGGACACACTGGCTATCATGCCCCAGAGCCCAGACTCAGCTCTCTGAAGGTGCCACCCTTTTGTTGAGACGCCCCCTGGTGGTGCAGCAGAAAACCCAATCTTTGACTTCAGACACCTGTTTGAACCGGCCTGTGGTTCCGGGGAAGTTATTTGATCTCTCTGAGCTTCAGTTCCCATGTTCATAATGATGGAAGAAATCCTACCTAATGTTTGTGGGTTGATCTTAGAATAAATGAGATAGAAAATCTGAGCTCACTAGCATGGTGCCTGACACATGAAAGGCATCTAAGCAATGTGGGCTTCCTTGCCTGCCATAACCCCTTCCTTTTACAATAATGATGCAGAGAATTTCACGAACTTAGTTTAAATAAAGTCAGAGGTGCCAAGTAGACAAGACACATTGAAGGTGGACTCCTAAAGGACACCTCAGAGTACTCCTATTAAAAAACTTTCCTGCTTCCTTGGGACTGAGATGCCTCAGAATGTGGCTCACTCAGTCCTTGTAGGTACTGGAAGTCAAGGTTCTTGGAGTCTGGCCTGGGATTTGAGGTCTCTGCTCCTGGGTCTTAGTTTCTTCAGTGAAGTAAGAAGATAGATCAGTAATTCAACAAATATTTATTACGTTTCTAATGTCTTCCATACACCAAGAACAAGACTGAGTAAGGAAAGAGAGACTAAAGAGATAGGCATGAAAATGGGTAAGATGCAGTCTCTGCCATGTAGGAACATAAAGCCTGGGTGTGGGAGCCAAGATTGCACATGGGAGCCGGCACAGCAGGTAGTTAAAAGCACACACCTGAGAGCCCTGTGCTGGGTTTGCTTGGGCAAGATCCATAACTTTTCTGGGACTTGGTTCCTATAATAAGTCAAATTAATACGGTTGTTGGTATATATACATATATATGTGCATGTGTATGATAAAATATGACTATTTTTATAGAGACAAACTTGGCTTAGGCTGTGTGTGTGTATATATAATTTGTATGAATTATAATAAAATATAAAGATATAATATTACATATAACATATAAATTATTAAAGCACTTTAAACAGTGACTTGCACACAGTAATCACCATGAAGTGTTGCTATTTTAAGTAGATACACTGTGTAGAAGGCAGACCTCACTTGCATGCTTTGCAGGGGAAGCAAAATTAAGTCTGATTCCTTGGGATTGGTGGCATGCCCCCAGGTCTTGAAAGAGAACGATATTTGCAGTGGTGTCCACAGCAGCCTCCTGCTCTTCATCCATCCCCACCGCTAGAATCCAGGCAAATCTGTAGAAGCTCTGCCAGCTGGGCTCACACATCTGATTCTGTCTTCCCACTGGGCTTATGTGTCTGATTCTGTCTCCCCAGTGGGCTTATGTGTCTGATTCTGTGTCCCCAGGGGGCTTATGTGTCTGATTCTGTCTCCCCAGGGGGCTTACATGTCTGATTCTGTCTTCCCACTGGGCTTACATGTCTGATTCTGTCTCCCCAGGGGGCTTACGTGTCTGATTCTGTGTCCCCACACTATCCCACATGCGTAAAGCAAAAGGCTGTTCAGGCTCTTCGCCAATACAGAGAAATGTTAAAACCCTAATCCTGATGAGAGTATGGCACAGCTGTGAACGGGAAGGAGCAGCAGAGGGAGCAGAGCTGAGGGAGGGCTGCACAGAGAAACCCCTGGCAGAAGATGTGTTCTTTTCCCATGACTGCCATAACCAAGTACCACAGGGTGGGTGACTGAAACAACAGAAATTTATTTCCTCACAATTCTGGAGGTTAGAAGTCCAACAGCAAGATGTTGGCAGGGTTCACGCCCAGGCCCCACTCCTGGAATTATACAACTGTCCTTTCCCTGTGTCTTCACCCAGTGCTCCCTCTGTGCCTGTCTGTGCCCTAATTTCCTCTTCTTTAAAGGACACCAGTCATACTGGGTTAGAACCCAATCTGTGACTTCACTTTATCTTAATTACTTCTTTAAATATCCTGTCTCCAAGTCCAGATTCTGAGTAGACTTTAATGTGTGAATTTGGAGAAGACAAAATTCAGCCTATCATAATAGAAGGGAGAAATAATTTCCTTCAAAAATCAAAAGTGTGGCTCGGCACCTGTGGCTCAAGTGGCTAAGGCGCCAGTCACATACACCTAAGGTGGCTGGTTCGAATCCATCCCAGGCCCGCCAAACAACAATGATGGCTGCAACCAAAAAAATAGCCGGGCGTTGTGGTAGGCTCCTGTGGTCCCAGCTACTTGGGAGGCTGAGGCAGGAGACTTGCCTGAGCCCAGGAGTTGGAGGTTGCTGTGAGCTGTGATGCCATGGCACTCTACCCAGGGAGACAGCTTGAGGCTCTGTCTCAAAAAAAAAAAAATCAAAAGTGACTCCTCTACTACCACATATATCCAAGCATAGGGGACTAAGGTCGGGGAAAACAAACGAAGGCCACCACCATGCCCACCTCATTAAAGGTGCGACTGACTCAGGAGGATGGGTAGAGATTGTGCAGAGGCCTCAGGGGAGCAGTGAGGCCTAGACCATTTTCAAAGGATGGGCTTTGAAGCATCTCCATCTTGAACACCAGGAAGTTAATCAGATCAGAGTCCCTCTCCACAGTGAATTGCCTGAAATGTTCCAGCTCACTGTACGAGAGCAGGACAGGTACTAAGATCACCACTGACTCCTCTAGCCAGCTATGGGAAGATTGGTCTAGACATTCTTTGTAGAAGAGAGTTTCTTGGAGTAAGGAATTGCTATCTTTGGAGAAATAGCTGTGACTTCTTTACCCTTTGGCCCCTTATTCATAGGGAGGGTTCATTTTGCCCACTTCTCAAGCCGAATGAAGAGTCCACAGAAAACCACTCAGAGATTGGAGGTTTCTGCTGGAAAGTGATATGAATGAATCACATCCCATTTGAATATTTGATGTGTTACAAAAAACTAAGAGCCCAGGTCAGCATGGCTGTCAGAGCAGAGAACAGGGATGGAGTGCTAGAAAAGCTTGCCAGTGTCCCCCTGGAGTTTGGAAAACACCCCCATTATAAAGTCTGAAATTCTGCAGCACAGGTCCATCCACCAGGACCACAACACACAGGAGAAGAAAAGACATGCAAAAGAAGCCCAGTGGGAGGATGAGAAGGAGAGAACATGGAGAGAAACCCCCACTCCTGGCCACTACAGGTTCCCAGGACATAGCTAGGTCTGAGTTGATGCAGCAGGAAAAACTTCTAAACTGTGCTAGATGCAAGTCTTTAACCCTCCAAAAGTGACCAGAGAGCTATCAGATCTACCAGAGGTATAATGAAAGCACAGAAAAGAAACCGAATAGAGCACTTTTTGAGTATCTGAGATAATAAATAATTGATTTTACACATGTGAAACATCAAGTTCAAACTTTCAAAAATTTCTATCCAAGAGCCATTTCACCATGATCATCAGTGGTTATCGCTGATCACATATGTGATTACTGCCCTGTTCACCCAGAGACCCACCCACTGGTCTATTTTTCTCAAAAGTCACTCCCTACTTCTGCATATAGAAAAAGAGAAAGGATACTTTACCTATATATAATGATATTTATGTGCTATTACTACATCACTTAGCAAATTACCTTTTCACATATTTTTTACTGCTTTATATTTCTTTACTTGAAAAGTGATTCACAAGATTGTATTATCTAATTTCCTACATTTCATATTTATCCCTTCATTAGAAGCTTTTCATATTCACTTTTAATCCTTGTTTATAAACCAATAGAAAACTTCTTTCTTTGAAAACTCTGTAGTGGTATTTTGAAATTCATTAGTAATCTAAGACTGTCCATATAGTTTTGTTCATCATTGAAAATGTGTAAGTCATATAGAATTTCTATATGTTGGAATTTGTTCAGAAAACAATTTAGATAAAAATAACCATTGTATACACTGAATTAAATAAGTTTCAGTTTCCTAAAATTTCATACTATTAATTACATAAGTATGTGTGCTTTGTCAGTTTATTATTTGGGCCCAAGATCATCATCAATTCTAAATGAAATCTATCAAACTCTGGAAACAGCTAAGTTTGATAATGAGAAGATAGATCTCAAACTTAAAAGGTGCTGCAAGAGACATCAGTGAAAACAATGAATTAAAAACCTTCAAAAATCTGCTCTCCATAAAAGTAGTGAAAAAGCTGATAAAAATAATCAGAATCAACTTTTTCAGAAGTCTTAAAAGCATTTATTCAAGAAAAAAAGGGATAAATCTTGGAAGGAACAGTGAATTTCAGAGCATTTTAAGTCCCATCTCTCCAGCTGCCTTGTAAAACGAGGGCCGACATCCCCAATGAAGACCAGCAACCTGGCAGCTGGTGGAGGAAGCAGGACAGGGATTGAGCTCTTCTAAGGCCCCTTCCCAGAGCAGTACTGTTACTTATCTTCAGGTTCTCCAGAAGACTAATTTGCAAGGGTCTGAGCAGACTCAGAGTTTATCCTGTGTGAAAAGCTTGTGTTGCCAGGTCACAGGGGACAATAATTGAAATAATTATAAGCAACTGATTAACATCTAGAGTGTCTGATGCAGGAGACAAGAGCTAGAGACAATAATAGACTAAGCCTGCTGCCCTTCCCAGGCAAAGGGATATTAGCAAGATACAGGTCAGCATACACACACACACACAGAATAATAAGGAACACTAAGAGAGTGTTGGGGCTTGTCTGTGAAGACAAACATTTAAACATTTCTCCAACTAAAGAGTAGATATAAACTATGAATTGAAAAAAAATAGCCTGTGTTATCAGCGTGTCAGAAATGATGAATATATCCAGTTTTAGTTACAGAACCAAGTTCCTGAATTTTAAGCATTCAGTGAGGTGATAATTTTGGTTTTGTGTTGCTCTTTACCCAGATGACTTTTTATTCTTTCTTTCTTTCTTTCTCTCTCCCTGCCTCCCTTCCTTTCTTTTTAAAGAAGTGAATAAAGCAGCAGTACTGTCCTTGAAAATTATACTCTGCATCTGACTTTCCTGTGTATGTTAACCACTAAGTGTTCTTATTGTGCTTTAGTTTATAGTGGCTATAAGGCATTCAATTCAAGATATAGTTATTTTTGCCTTAAAAAAATAGACTAAGAAAAAAGCTTGAAAGATACAACAGGAGTAAGAGATGTCCTCTGGGCTTTGAAAAACTCTCATGTATTCCTAGGAACCCAGAAGCCCATGTGTATGCATAGGGCTGTACCCGTGCTCAGGAAAGATCTGATAAGGCTCTAAGCTCTCCATTCTGGCTCATTTTGAGACTCTGTACAAGCAGGAAGTGAAGGCTAAGGTGGAACTGTCAGCTGCATAGCTGAACATTTAATCCCAGTATAAATACGGGAGAGCTTAGGATCAGTATTAGTTTCATGAATTTAAGAAAATCTCTTTCTAATCATTAACCGACCATGATGCTAACTGAACAGAGACTTAAGTGGTCAAACATCACAAGAATATAGACTTTGTTCAAAGGAGTCTCTAAAAAATAAGTGACTACAACAAAAATCAATTTGGCTTTACTTCAAAACTATATTGCTAAAAGTTAACATGTTCCTGGTAATCCTTAGGAAAATCACTTTTAAAAGTACAAAAAACATATATAGCAGATGGCGAAATCAGGAAGACCATTGTGGGGAGCTCTCCTAAATCAACTGAGAAACGGAGTGAGTCGGGCTGTGTTTGGTGAGAAAATTTTGCCTCAAGCTGTGGCTGGGGCCACTGCGAGGCTGCGAGGTGCCGGCTGCTACGCGTGACCCTGAGCGAGGCGGAGATCTGACTCCCTAGGCCAGTGTTGAGTGAGCCGGGGGCAGCAGGGCCACCAGGAGCTGCGGCGGGAGTTGTGAAGGTCTGGGTGGTGAGGAAGCCTTGTTGCAGTTGTCAGTTCTCGGAGGTGCAGTGAGTGAACAATATATAGCAAGTGGATGTGAGGGTTGGTTGGAGCAGATTTTCCACCGGGTTGGCCATTCTGAGAAGGTCCTGGCAGCAAGGGGTCCGCTGTCATGGAAAGGACATGAGAAGGTCGGAAAGCGGGCCTGCTACAGGGACATAGCCATCTTAGCTCCGTCTGCTGGGATCTGACCTCCAGTCGTGACAGCCTCCGGGACTCCCGCATCCCACAGGAACTGTTGTCCAGCGACATGGTGAGACCTGACTCTGAAGGAATATATATACATATGCTTTTAAGTATATATGTATATAAGGAGTTTTTTATTTTTAGTATTTTCTTTTTCTTGTTGTTTTCTTGTTGTTGCTACTGTTAGTATTTTTTTCTTTTTCTTCATTTATTTGTTCCTAAGGTTGCTTATTTATGGTTATTAGAGCTTTTTGTTATTTTGTATTGATGTGGTTTTTTTCTTGCTTATTTGTATGGTTGGTTCTTTTCTTAACTTCTATTTTTACTTTCATCAAGAGCAAGGGCTCCTGTACTTTCTGGTTACGTATTTTAGACTAATTTTTTCTCTCTCTTTGGACAGAGACTCTCCTACCATTCTCATCTCTCCCACATTAATCACCTCTGCATACCCCACCCTTTTCCTTGTTTTTCTCCCTTATTTCTTTACTCTACTTTCCTCTCTCTCCTCTATTAGATATGCTGGAATTTTTAATTTCTTTTATCTATTCTTATCTTATTATTATGTCATTTTTCTTTCTTTTCTTTCTTTCTTTCTTTCTTTTTTATTGCTGAGAGCTGAGGGGAAACAGCTGTGGTCTGGCAGGTAGGAAGACCTTTCTACCTCTACCTAGAAAGGCAGGTAGGGCCTTTCTACCTCTGGCCCTAGAAAGATAGTATTGACAAGACTATGCTACAGAATTTTTCTATTTCGTTTCCATTCTTACTTAATTTTTCCTTAGTGATTTTTGTTTTTGCTCTTTTCCTTTACTTTCTAGTTTTGGCAGAGGAAGAGCTTGGTTCCACTCAGGCTTGTAGGGAACACTGGATTTTGAGGAACCCTCCCAGTCCAGCCCTCTCAAAATCCTTGAGTTATAGCAGCGACCTTAGCACCATGCTGATGAATATCATTTCTTCTGTTGCTCTCAGCCTCTCTTCCTGGCATCCTTCTCTCCTATTCTCCAAGCTTTTTTTCTTTTTTCTTCTTTTACTCCCCCTTCCCTTTTATTTTCTTCTTTTTCCTTTCTTTTATTTTTTTTCTTCTTTTTCCCTCTTTCTTTCTTTTCCCCCTATTTCTCCTTCCCTGCTCCTTACCTTTCTCCTCATTTTGGCCTCACTGCAAGTGGTCTCTACATCACACATAAACTCTGAGACAAGGTAATTTGAAGCAAAGGAGGAACTGAGATGGAAAAAGGTACACAAAGGTGAACAAGAAGAAAGCCACATGAGAAGGAACCAGCAGAAAAATTCAGGTACCTTGAAAAACCAAATACAGCAACCTCCAAGGGACCATGAGGCAGCTCTTACAGAAGACTCATCCTACAAAGAATTAATGAATTTGATAGAAGGGGAATGTAAAATATGGATAATTAAGACAATAAAGGGAATGGATGAGAAAACAGAAAAATAGAACCAAAAGTTGGATAAGAGATATGTACAATATGGACATGGATAAGCTTAAGGAAATGAAGGAGGCAGTTAAGGAATGTAAAGATGCAGTAGAAAGTATCAAAAATAGATTAGACCATGGAGAAGAAAGAACATCAGGGCTGGAGGATAAAGTCTTCGAGTTAACACAGGTAGTTACAGAGTCAGAAAAGAAGAGAGACAAAAAAAATATATATCAAAAGAAAAGTAACTATAAGGAACTTTAAAAATACTCTAAAAATTACTTATTTAATAAAGAAGAAAATGGTAGTATAAGAATAGAGGCATAAAAAGACAAAATACAAACAAAAGACACATTAAATAAATCCTACTTCACCAGTAATTATACTAAATAAAGTGAATTAACTTAAATTAACTCAAATAAACACTCTAATTAAAAGGCAGAGATGGGCAGAATTAATTAATTTTTTATATTTTTTCTATAAGAGTCACATATTAAATCAAAAATGCAAATAGATTGAAAGAAAAAGGATGGAAAAATACATATATTGTAGAAGCAGTAACCCAGATAAAAGAGAGCCTATACTAATATCAGACTAAATACACACTGAGACCAAAATGATTACTAAGATAACATGTCATTATAATGAAAAATGACATCAGAAAGATATGACAAGTTATAATGCACTTAACAACAAGGCACAAAATACCTGAAGCTAAAAGTCATATGATTAAAGGCAGAATTCAGAATTCAACAATAATGAAGACATCGATAATTAATTTTTAATAATGGATAAAATTAGACAAAATATCAATAAGGAAATAGAGGTTCTGAAAAGCATGACATATACTTGGAAGCACGCCACCTCCCAAGACTCAGCCAGAATGAAGTGGAAATGTTGAACAGACCTATATCAAGTTCTGAAATAGCATC
>NW_003852569.1:325396-346204 GCF_000181295.1 Otolemur garnettii
AAAAAAAAAAGAAAAGAAAAACATGACATAACATAATTATAGACTATTTCCTCCAACTACATCAGAATACACAAATTTCTCAAGTGTACAGGAAGTATTATCCAGGATACTCATGTGTTAGAGTACACAAAACAAGTCTCAAAATAAATATAAAAGGATATAAATCATTCAAAGCATGTCCTCCAATAGCAATGAAATTAAATTAGAAATTAATGACAGAAGGAAATCTGGGATATTTGAAAATATATTGAGAATAAACGTTATATTCTTAAAAATCTAATGGGTCAAAGAATAAATCAACTTGGAAATTATTAAACACTTTTTTGAGATAAATGAAACAAAAACACATCAATCAAAGATACAGGTAATGCAGTGCTTAGAGGACAATGTATACATAATGTCTACATAAAAAAGAGAAGGTTTCAAATCAATAATCTAAATTTCTTCTTCAATAAGCCAGGAAAGGAAGAGCTAACTAAACCCAAAGCATGTAGAAGGAAAGAATTAATAAAGAGTAGAGCACAAATTAATGAAACAGAGAATAGGAAAACAATATAGAAAACTAATGAAACAAAAAGTTGACTCTTTGAAAAGATCGATGAAATGGACATACCTTTGGTTATTCTGATTCTGACTAGGAAAAGAAAAAGGAAAGATTCAAATTACTAAAATAATAAATGATGATTCTGTGTTTACTGCAGCACTATTTACAGTGGCCAGAATATGGAATCAACTTAAGTGTCCTTCAATAGATGAACTGATAAAGAAATTGTGGTACATACATACAATGGAATATTTTATAGACAAAAAAAGAATGAATTCTGCCTTTGGCAACACGTATGGACCTGAAGGATGTTAGCTTAAGCACAGAAAGACAAATCTCACATGTTCTTGGTCATATGTGGGAGTCAAATATTAAAATAATTGATTTCATGAGACAGAAAATAGAATAGAATGATTACCAGAGGATGGGAAGGGTAGCAGGGAGTGGGGACATAAAGTGGGAATGGTTAATGGGTGCAAAAATACAGTTAGATAGTTATATAGAATGAACAATATTTGACAGCACAACAGCGTGACTATATTCATCAATAAATTAGGGTATACATTAAAATAACTAAAACAGAGGAATTGGAATGTTCCTAACACAAAGAAATATTAAATGCCTGAAGTGATAGATATACCAATTACCCTAATTTCATTAATTCACAGTGTATGCCTGTATCAAAACATCACACATTATATAAAGATATACAACTATTATGTACTCATAATAATTAAAAATTTAAAAAATAAGAAATGAAAGAGGGAGCATTTCTAAAATCCCTACACAAAGAAAAAGGATTATTAGCAAATACTTTAAAAATTATGCACCAAAAAATTAGACAACCAGTGGATGTTCGGTTCCAGTATGATTTGTTGTAAAGGTTATTCTTTCTTGGCTGAATGGTCTTCACATCCTTGTCAAAAACCAGGTAGTCACTGATGCGTGAGTTTATTTCTGGACTCTCAATTCCATTCTTTTAATAATCTACTGATAGATGTTCACTTTTATCCTTATGACAATAACACAGTATTCACTTACTGTAGTTCTGAAATAAGTTTTGAAATTGGGAAGTGTGAGTTCCCAAAACTAAATCTTTTTGACTTGATATGGCAGTGGACTTTAGATATGGCACCAAAAGCACAACCAATAAAAGAAAAACTGGAAAAATTGGACTTCATCAAAATTTAAAACTTTTTCCCTCAAAGACTGTTAAGAATGAAAAGATAATTTCGTGTGGGGTAAAACCCCACAGCTGTGTGCTCCTTCACAAACTATGTGCTCCCTTTAAGCTCCAGAGGCAGGTGGACAGACTTCTGTGGAAGGCAACTCTGTCGATGACCCAGTATCCCTGGTCAGCATGGAACAGGGCCTGGGGATTAGGGCATAAAAACCCATCTCCAGTGACTCTGGCCATGTGGCTGTTAAGCCTGCAAAGAAGGGGTTAAAAACCTTTCTGCAGAGACACAGCCTAGGGGTTGAGATTGCCAGAGACAGAAGCCATAAATCTGCTTTCTGTAATACAATGAGTGTATAGTGTAACTTCAAGGTTTTACTCCCCTCTTGGTAGTCTCAAGTCTTTAGACAAACTCCCTTTCGCAGCTGTCTCAAGGTTTCAAACTTTGTGTCTTCTTGAAGGTTGAACTAACTTTAGAAAGTAGTATGAATGCTTTGCCTGTTAATTAATAATATGTACGTGACCAGCCAACTATAAAAGGTGGTCTTGAACAATAAAGCTTTGCTACTTCCACCAGAGAAGTAGTCTCTCTCTTTCACTATAATAATTCCAGATGCGAGACTGCACCTGTGGTGATGCTGTCTGTCTCTCGTGAAACCCCAATGCAACAATTTCATGGGATAAAATATTTGCAAATCATAAATATGATGATTGCATATCCAAAATCTATAAAGGACACAACACAACAATAAAAAGACTAAAACTCTCTTTAAATGTGGGCAAAGGGGCCAGGTTCAGTGGTCACATCTGTAACCCTATCACTTTGGGAGGTGGGAGGACCACTTAAGGCCAAGAGTTAGAGCCAAGCCTGAGTAAGAGTTAGTCCTTGTCTTTACAAAAAGTAGAAAAATTAGCTAGACATGATGGCACATGCCTATATTTCCAGCAACTTGGAAGGCTGAGGCTGGAGGGTCACTGGAGCCCAGGAGTTTGAGGTTGTAGTGAGCTATGGTGATACCACATCACTACAGCCTGGGAAACAAAGCAAGACCTGTCATTAATTAATCAATTAAAATAAAATTTAATTTAATTTTTAAAAATTTGAATAAACGTTTCTCCAAAGAAGATATTCATGCAAGATTCTCAAAGTTCTCATTAGGGAAATGCAAATCAAAACCACAATGAAATACTACTTCACATCTTCTAGAATGGCTATCATCATAAAGCCAGGCAATAACAAATGTTGGAGAGAACGTGGAGAAACTGAAACCCTCACCCATTACAAGTAAAAATGTAAGATGGTGCAGCCATCTTTAAAACTGTTTGGCAGATCCTCAAAATGTCCACCATAGATTCAACACACAACTCAGCAATTTGACTCCTAAGTACATACCCAAGAGTATTGAAAGCATATTTTTCCATAAAAACCTACAAATAAATATTCATAGCACTGTTATTTATAGCCAGAAGTGGCTAGTAATGGATAAATAAAATGCGGTACATTTATACAATGAAGTATTTTTCAGCCATAGTAAAGAGGAGGCTGTGACTTGGGTGAACCTGGAAAACATATGAGTTGAAGGATTCCACACACAAAAGACCACAAATTGTATGATTCCATTTATACAAAATGTCCAGGATAGGCAAATTCAAAGACACATAAAGTGGACTAGTGGTTGCCAGGGGCTGAGAGGAGTGGTAAGAAGGAGCAGTGAGGCACTCTTTTTGGAGTGAAGAAAATATTCTGGAAACAGATAGCTGTGGTGGTTGCACAACCTGTGAATATACAAAAAGCCATTGCATTGCATATTTTAAAGTGAATTGTGCTTATAATATGGGCATTATATCTCAATTTTTATGATCATGACAGGGCCCTCTTAGAGTCTGGGAGGACCTATTTCCAAAGCCTTGCTGCTGCTTATCCTTATCTCAGATAAGGAATTGTACGGACTTTCCGTTTTGTGTGAAATATAATGTTATAGCAAAGAGTAACTATGACATTAGATGAAGTAAATAACATTTCAAGGGAACAATGCCCAATGGAGTAGTAGATTACAGACTACAGATACCAGTGTTCTAGGCAGTTAGCAAGGAGGGTGTCATTGAAAGGGGAGGGGTGAGTGAAGGGTGCAGAAAGTCTCCTGGGAGGGGTGGTGCTGAGTTGGTCTAGGATAAGGGGTGAAAGGTGACGGTGATTGCCATCAGGGTCATCTGAGGCCAACTGAGGGACATGCAAGACTCCTTCCTTGCCTACCTCTAGGGTCCAGGGGAGCAGGAGGTGAGCAGACCAACAGAGGTGCACACCCAGGGGTGCTCTCCCAGCAGAAATGGGTTTAGGGGGATGAGGCCTTTTATAAAATGTGCTAAACCTATATGTATTAGGAACATGGAATTTCTTCAGCTTCAATGTATATGATGCTGTTTCTTAAGAAAATGACGCGCCTGGGGTGGGAATAAAAGGGGAGGCCAATGATTGGATGTCTGTATTTCTGTCTCTTCTAGTTTAAGTAAATCTCATTTTAGGAATCATTCCTCATCACAAATTTTACCTCCCATTAGCATTTTCGTATCTCTCCCCCTTGTCCTACCCTGATGGCATATGGGCTCAGGTGCCGGCAGCGCCTCTGTTGGGGTGGGGTGGGGGTGCACCAAAGGGAAGCCTGGAATTCACCCCCTGGATTTTGAATTTTTCCTGCCCCCACTATAGGGGGACTGAACTGATCAGGTTCTTAGTCTAGGGTGGCCGGTGAACTCGTGCTGTCCCTCTGCCTGGGCAGCCCCGCAGTCTTTTGGCTCCCGGACATCCTGCCCAGCAGCCCCCCTGCAGTTGTCCCCTATGGAGGACACACTCTGTGGTCCCGGCAGGGTGACCCTCTCCCTGCCCACTGCCCCCACCCCCAGAGAGCTTGCCGTCCAGCGCCCTGGGTTCCTCCGTGGGGTGCATGGAACCTCTGGGTCCCTCTCACTTCCAGGGTGCCGAGGAAGCTGTTAGGACCCGTGTCAGCACCCTGGCCTCCTTTCAGCGTCCTCTTCGCTCCCATCTGTCGCTCACCGAGTTAGAGAAGTCCGGGCGCGTGTCAGACTAGGGGTCATCCCTCCTCGCCCCTCTTCTCCCTCCGACCTGCTGCAGAACCAGAAAAGCTGTTCAACAACTCGTTCATGTCCAAGAAAGGTCTTCCCTTCCTTACGTCCTTGGCCTCTCCCCTTTGCCCTTTCCCCTTCTGAAACTCAAGGGGTCACAAGGCCATCAGCTCTCCAGGGTCCTAAAAAATCCCAGATTAGAAGCAGATCCTAATTTTGGCCCTTTCCCGAGCTCTGTTCCCCAGCGCTCTGGAGAGAGAGCCGCAAGGAACACATTCCAAAGGAGAGCAAGGTCAGCTCCGGGCAGAACGGAGCGGAGCAGGTGGGAGTCCTGCGGGAGGAGGGAAGGCGGCTTCGGTCACCGACAGGAGGAGGCAGGCTGCGCTCAGGCTTTGGCACACGCAGAAGCAAAAGCTTCCACCCGGGAGGAAGAAGCGGGCCCTCTCAGCCCCGGGGGCGAATGGGCCCCGAGGTAGCACAGGCAGAGCTTCACTCTGACAGACTCCAGGCGAGAAAGACCCAGACTGGGCTCAGCGCGGGTTCGGAACAGCAGCGGGGGGCTGGTCCTGTCCCACAGGTGGGGAACTTCCAACTCGCACCTCTGCCTCCCCGCCTGGCCACTGCGAGCCCTGGAGAATGGAGTGGGGTATGTGGCTTGTCACGTAAAGGCAGCATTGTTCCAAAGGCCTCAGCACACACCCTTAAACTCATCCAGGTGCGCGTTCCCAGGTTTGCTCCAGCAGGCGAGACGCTGGAGAGCAAGGCTGGGCTCGCCCAAAAACGCAGAGCTCGGCTCTCCAGGGGAATCCGGGAAAGGAATATCCTTGCCTTTGTTCTTCCAGGCAGAGAAAGTCGATCACCAGCAGGACACAAGAGGAAGTTTGTGGGGAGGACACAGGGACAGTAGACACCAGGGAGGATCGCGAGCCCGCACCATAGCCTCCCGCCTTCCCCTTCATCCAGGCGCTCTCCTTCTCTCTCCCGCCCCCTGCCCGCCCCCCGTTCTTTCTTTCTCTGTTTTTCCACTACTTTATTTTAACAAATATTTGTTAGATCCCCTGCTGCGTGAGGGGCGTCGTGCTGGCACTGGGACACAGCAGTGAACCCGGCAGCCTCTGAGGCGGGCTCGCCCTGGCTCACTCGCGCGGATTCCGATCCTTCGGCCTCTTCTCCCTTCTCACCCTTTCTTTCTGGCTCTCTTCCTCCTCGCTGAATCTCTCTCTCTTCTCTTCCCTCCTCTCTCTCCTTCTTTGTCTCCCCTTTCCTATTCTGTCTTTCTCTTCCTTTCTTCTTCTCCCCATTCTTCAACTTTCTTTTCTTTTTCTCTGCAATTTCTGCCCTTGCCAGCTAATTATCTTGCTCTTTCTCTCTGCCTCTCTCCCAATTTTTCTTTCCTTGATGTCATTCACCATTCTGTTACCAGATAAAGAGGGTCCAGCCCCCTACCACTATCAGCCAAGATGCAGAGAAGAGGGTTTATATTCAAACAAGCTTTATGATCAGAAGGCCAGCAATTCTGGAGAACAGAGAGAGCAGCCTCTCAATTCTGTTCTGCCTCAGTTACAATTCTAATAAGTTTTATAAAGAAATACAAGGAAACCAACCTAGAAAATGTTAACTTTATCTGATAGGAAGTAACATCAAAGTAGTCTCCATTCCAATGTTAGGTCTAGGCTAAAGTAGAAAAATACCAGTTAACCCTTAGCAAATTCCTGGGCTGCAAGCCCTCAACAAAATGGAGTAAGTCTGGTTCATTCCCAAGATAGATGGGAAAGTACTAACTGACTTCTTGCTTGACTAACTCCCTGGGAAACAAACTGACTATCCCCAGACTAACCTTTAAACAATGCCAGATGGAGAGAATACTGAAACAAAGATGTAAGGCAGGAAGTTACTAGAACTAAGATGTTTGGGAAAATATTAAAATGAAGATGTATGGTGTATGGCTAACTAACCAGTACAAAATTCTGCTTCCGTACAATACTTGCTTAGTACCCCACCTGAATGCTCCTGGACAGCCTGTGTGCCAACCAGGATGCAGACCAAGCCTTAAAAACCTGACACCTGGTTGGTGCCTATGGCTCAAGAAGTAGGCGCTAGCCCTATATACTGGAGGTGGCAGGTTCAAACCCGGCCCCAGCTAAAAAAAAAAAAAAAAAAAAAAAAAAAACCTGACTCCTGAAGCACTTGGGGCTGCTCTCAGAAACCCCATGTTGGGACATTGAGGCAGTCACCAGTGGTTCTTCAATAAAAGCACTCTATGTAAATTTGGCTTGTTTGACAGTGTGGTTTTTGTGGAACTCCTGGGCATGACACTAAAAAGCAATATGTTTAGAAACAGAAAGGTGATTTTCACTTTAACAAAATATCTAAGAAAATCATCATAGAAAACATCCTATCATCAAAGTAACCTTTAGTCTACCAATATCACAACATCTATTGTCTATGTGTGACAACCTCCTCAGAGTCTCCTGAGACAAACATCCTCACAATCGTGGTGAGACCTTAACTAGATAATCACCCAGGGGTGGGGGTCAGGGTTTGTCAGCTGTACTGCTTCAGCTTAGCTTAGACTCCATCTTGCAGACACTTTTCTGGCTTCAATTCCTTTCCCTTACTTTGGTAAATTTGGTTGTTTATCTGGTTTGCCTGATGTCCCTGGATATTACTTCTGGGAGTCAACTGGGAAGGCCTTCCTTGTGCTCTTCAACCTCAAATGGTTTGGCCATTGCAGGACTGATCACTTCATGTGGTGCTATAGGCAGGCAGTGTGGTCCAAAGATCTCTGCATCCTTAGGCATTGTACAGAGTGACACTGAGTCATCAATAGATTCTTTGTGGACCTGGAAGAAAACAGCCCCAGGCCATACCCTGAGAAGAAAGACCTTGGGAACAGAGATAGCCCAAACACACCCAAACAGGGAGTCACAAGGGGTCAGTCCCAAACACACATAAGGGCTACATGGAACAGGAAGCCAGTCCATGAACTTGCTTTTTCTTCAGACATCCCTGGGTATGAGGTGTCAGGTAACCATACAGGCCAGAGTCACAGAAATGGTAGTCTGGGAATTGGAGGCTCCAACCAGCCCTTCCTTCCTAGTAGGGATAGAGAATAGTCAGTGGCCATTTGGGCAGTTGATGCTGTAGCTCATCTCCTCTGGGTGGGCCCAGAACTCCAGGCAAGGAGCAAGTGGTGGTGGCTCCAGACAGACCAAGGGTCTACCCATCATTCCCAGCTCCATTTCAGAGAAGGTGGGGGCAGCACTGAAGCCAAACCCTGGAACCAAACCTTCACAGACAGCCTGTCCTGGAGGGCAGGTGGGAGATAGGAGCTCTGATCCACGATTTCTACTCCTGCAATATCCTCATCCATAGCTCACTGCCAGGTTGGGGCTGAGAGGCTGAGGGGCCTTCTCATTCTCAGTTCAAACCCCCACTAAAGCTCGGACCTTTTAAAAAACCCCCTTCTCCCATGAGAGTCCCCCCTCTTCCCAGAGGATCCCCCTTCTCCCATGAGAGCATCCCTCCTCCATGAAAGCACACCTCCCCCATTAGAGACACCTCTTTCTTGTGATCTCCCACCTTCTGCTCAAATACCTCCAAAATGGAGACCCCACATCCTCCAGCCCCAAAACAACAGCTTTTTGAAGACATTAGATGATTGGAAATTCTTTCTTATCTTGAGCTAAAATCTGCCTCTCTATAACCCTGCCCACTGTCCTATTTATGCCCTTCCAGCCACTGACAGTAAATCTGATTCTCCCCCAAACAACATTCCCTGTAGTATTTAAAGATAGACATCTGAGCTCTCCTTCAGACCTCTTCCAGATGAGCTTCCCAGTTCCTCACAGGCACTGATATCCTCAGAGGATGTGGCTTTGGAGAGTATCCTCACTCTGACATGTCTGGGTCTCCTTTCAGGACTGGAGTGAACCTGGAAAAGGACAGCTGAACACAACCACTCATGGCACAATTGTCAGGCCCCATTCACACCACAGTCAACCGGTGGCACCCGGGGAGTGGTGGAGCAGAAAGCCCCTGGGCCCTGGGCTGCAGTCCCATTATCCCTGGGCCCACATCATGTAGAAGTTACCAGGGATGGGCTATTGGGGGAAGTAAATTTTTCAGTGGGGGCATGGCAACCTAACCTGATAGAGAGCAGTGGTCATGAAGAGAAGCAGAGGCTCCACCAGAGAACAGCAGCACTGGTCAGTCTGAGGAGTGAGGCAAGCACACAAAGGGGAGAATAGACCATGAGCTCCTAATTCTAAAAGAATAAAAGTAGAAACTGCTTGAGAGACAAATTTGTTTGTTTATGGGTCTGGGGTGCCTGAGGCCCCTCTTGTTCATGAACTCAGTAAAGGAGGAAATGCATCCAAACAAAGATTTGGGGCCTTCTCCTCAGAGTCAGACCCAGTCCTGCTGTCTCTAACCCTGGGACTGTGAGCCAGGAGAGCACCAGAAGGAAAGGGGAGACAGCACTTATCTTCAGTTGAGGACCAAGGTGCTGGGGGCCACTGATCCTTCTAGCTCATGGACCATATGAACCCTGGACATGGGACCACGTAGAGGAGGGGACCCATCTTTTGATCTGTTCCTCAATAATAGTTGCTGTCATTAGCAGGAACATTCACAACTAATTTTCAAAGCCCAGTGCAAATGAAAATACAGCTTCCTTGTTCCAAAATTAAGAATTTCAAAATGGTGAAAGCAGAGCACCAAATCAAGTGTCCCTCTAGTGCAGGCCTGATGTGACTGTATGGAGCGGACACTCAGGAAACTAGTCTTTTTTTTTGAGACAGAGTCTTACTATGTCACTCTTGGTAAAGTGCCATAGCATCAAAGCTTACAGTAACCTCAAACTCTTGGGTTTAAGCAATTCTCTTGCCTCAGCCTTCCAAGTAGCTGGGACTACAGGCACATGCCATATCACCCGGCTATTTCGGGGGGGGTGGTGTATTGCAGTTGTCTGGCAGGCCCAGGCTGCGTTTGAATCTGCAAGCTCCGGTGTATGTGGCTGGCACCAAGCTGAGGAAGCCAGTCTTGACCACAGAATCTGAAGGTGTGATTAAAAGCAGAGGCACCACTGGCAGCTGCCCAGCTTCATGGCCCAGTTCAGCCTCTTTTCAAAAAGATGCCCTTCACTAAGTTAGGGGTCAACAAATCCTTTCCATAAAGGATCAAAAAATAAATATTTTAGACTTTGTGAGCCATCAGATCTCTGTCACAACTACTTAACTGGTTTGTTATAGAATGGAAGCAGCTATAGCTAATACATAAAAGATATGGCTATATCCCAATAAAACCTTATTAGCAAATCCAGGTGGTGGGCTGGACCTAGTCCATGGCCACAGTTCACCAATCCCTGTTCTAGGACTTCAATTTCCTCATAAACTGATGACAAAGGTCATGATACCAGCTTCATAGGGTTGCTTTGAGGATTAAATGAGACCATCTAGGTACTTATCAGTAAGTAAGTACTACTCAGTAAGTAGTACTCAGTAAGTGCTAATTAAGTTAGCTTTAATTACTGTAGAGCTTGTGCAGGACATGGTAGGTGGTGCCAAGGTAAGGGCTTCAGAAGGGCCTGTTGCCAGTGTCCCTACCCTGCCACCCCATCTTGCTCTCATTCCTCTCCTTCCTGTGACAACTCCTCAGTACAGGAGGTCACAGCAGTGGTTGGCGGTTAAGGCAAAGGGTCCAGGCCCAGTCTATGTCTGATAAGTGAAAGGTTCTGGGAAGGACTGGACTTGATTACTTACAACTCATTTAAGGATTAATCTGAGCTACTATACTAATTCTCTTATGGGTTTTCCAACATTCTGCAAAGCCCATGGGAGAGACATTTTTAATCAATTTCATGCCAGGGTAATTTGCATCTCTGAAGCCTTCTAGATAGATACCCACTGAGTCTCTACACAGCCAAAGAACAGTCCCCTCTGGCCATTTTCCCTCAGACAGCCCATTGAAGTTCATGGTTTTGGTCTCTGGTAGCTGAAGGAGTTTGATGTGAGGAATGAAGAGACTGACATCAATTATGTGTGTAGAGGACTGAGGAGCTCTGATGGAGTCCTACTGAGCAAACCTCAGGTCCATATTTGTTATCATAAAGCAGGAAGAAATGGTTTAAAATGACATCAAAAAATCAGCAGTAGGTGGGCTTCTCCCCTGCACTTGACTTGGGGGCTTAGTTGTTTTCACCAAGCGCTAAAGTTTAATATAATTACTGGCGAAGAAGGAAGTGGAGTAGCCTCTGGTCAGCTGAGAAACCCAGATATTCTGCAGCCTTAGCAGTTCAAATGTTTTGGGACCTTTAGTGAAGGGCAGGGAACCGGACCCAGAGGCGCCGCCATGACAGTAGCAGCCATGGAGAATGAGATGCCCAAGACTCCAGCCTCATGTTCTGGTGCAGCGCCAACTGCTGTGAAGACAGCCAGGCGTCCATGCAGCAGATACACCAGTGCATCGAGCACTGCCATGAACCTCTGGATCAAGCTCAGGCTCTGGTGTCTGGTGACCCTCAAGTTGGAGAAGTTCTAGGACTGCCTGGCCTGGTGCACCATGCACTGCAATGACAAAGCCAAAGATTCAATAGATGCAGGGAGTAGGGAGCTCCATGTGAAGCAGCAGCTGGACAGTTGTGTGACTAAGTGTGTTGATGACCACATGCACCTCATCCCAACTATGACCCAGAAGATGAAGGAGTCTCTCATATCCATTGGGAAATAAAAGTCTTTGCCAGTGGCCACTAGGGCTGAGGACAAGAGTCTATTTTAAAAAGGAAAAGGAATTTTAGTCTTTTAAGCAAAATCTATAAATGAAGAAATTAAGGATGGCAATAGGTTTAAGGCATATGTCACTTGCCTCTGGACATTGATTCCTTTTCCTTTGTTTCAAACCTGAAAAGTGAAATGGAAAAAATTGGTGTTAATATTTTTGTCAGAGATAGTATAGGAGAGTGTTTTAGACTCTATATTATATGTGGCAAGTGCTTGTCCTGGCAGTAAGAATCTCCTATATATCATGCCAATGCCCTCCAAGGTACCAAATTCTTACCGTATAGATACCAGCAGGCAGGCAGTTCCCTCTAACCTGCCTATAATCTGGTAAAGTTTAAGTGAAAGCATTTCTGTTTCTTGCCAACCTCCTATTTACCAGAAGTGTCACCACACCATTTTCCACAATCTGTACAACAAAATTCATGAGGTCACTAATTTAAAAGGGGCAAAAAAGGTTTCTGCATTTTTATTTTGCTTGGTTGTATTATATTTATACAAGGGCACAAAATTGATTTAAGATGTGGGGCTGGGAGGGAGAGTAGTTTGGATAGGAACTTGGAAAAGTTTTCTTGATATATCCTTTTCTGGCCATCAAGGTGTGGATGTGCAGTTCTTAAAATTGTTACCCGTTGACTCTTTCAGATACCATGCAAAAACATGAGAGTCAACATCACAGTGATTTCAGGAAGTGGAACTTCTTGCTTATTAGCTGGTAGGCCCTGATGCTGTCTGCAGCAGAGTGACATGACAATGTTGCAGTAACACTTTCCCCTTGGAAAGAAATAGGATTTTGATTGTGGTAAATACCAGCATGGAAAAGCCAACAGTAAAAAAGGAACTGTTGGCTGCCTGAATAGAAGAGAGTTATGAAATGCTGGATTTGGAAGAACATGGTCTTCATAGAATGCAATGAAAGCTTAAACCCAATTTGCTTACTTAGGTGCCTGAATTACCAGGACTATATTGAAACAATCCCCTACTAACAGGAAATTCAAGGGGAAAGTAAGCAAATTGGGCTAGGAGCTGTGACTTCCTTGAAGGAAAGGAAGGGCAGTGTCCCATTACCAAATGCCATTTTTGCCTGGGGTCTTCTCAACAAGCAGTGTTCCTGCCCTCACATCTGTGGTTTTGATAAAGACCTCATTTGTCTATTTGATAAAGATCTCATTTGTCGGGCAGTGCCTGTGGCTCGGTGGGTAGGGTGCTGACCCCATATACAGAGGGTAGCGGGTTCAAACCCGGCCCTGGCCAAACTGCAACAAAAAATAGCCAGGTGATGTGGCAGGCACCTATGGTCCCAGCTACTCAGGAGGCTGAGAGAAGAGAATCACCTAAGCCCAAGAGCTGGAGGTTGCTGTGGGCTGTGATGCCACAGCACTCTACTGACAGTGACAAAGTGAGACTCTGTCTCTAAAAAAAAAAATCTCATTTGTCTATCAGCCTGTAACTAAAATGATAATATAGCTTGTCTGTGTTCTTTTTCCAGGTTGTGATATATTTTCCTAGTAATACGGTTTTAAAAAATAAATAATGTTTATCTTTCAAAAAAAATTATCAGTAAAAGGAAAAATGTGGGAAACAGCAGACAGTGTGGAGTCTAGAGAATCTTTACCATCCCTTTGGCCTGGTATTGTCATACACCATGAGCTCATTCTCTCCCGGAGACCAGTCTTCTGGCTTCCTGCATGGACACAGCTCACTTACCTTTCTCATGGCTCTCCAGGTCTCTTTAGGCAGAAAACAAGTTTATGCTGAATGTCAGAGTATGCAGAAAACAGGCTTAAGTGAGAAGATCTTAGGATGGAGGATCAGGTCACAATTTCCCCTACATCTTCCCCTCTCTTGTTTTTTAACAAGGTCAGATGAATGTAGGCAAACATCTCATTTTGTTTCCTCTGTCACCAAGTCAGGTGACACATCCATCATCCAAGTGAGATGCAAATAATGAAGAAAAGGACCAAGAAAGCACTAAAAACTTACATTCTTAAATTTAGTCTTGAAAAAAAATAACAGGGAGATAACCATTGAAAATCATTTTCTAAAGTATTAAACACAGAACAGTGGCTGGCTGTTTGGATGGCAATGGCCTGTTTGTGTAGCTAATGAGATAAATCAGCTATGTCCTGAGCCATAGTGTTATTGAAGGCATTATTTAGGTGATTTTTAACTAGTTCCCAAGGGTGCAGAAAACTGTTATAAGGAATTGCTGTAACACAAATATTGATGTTGTTAAAGTCACAATGAAAAGCAGTTCTTTTTGTAAAGCTTGTTGTTTGTTACCAAGCTATTCAACAGCCACTTTAAGGGCATCAAGTCTTTGCATGATATTTTAGCTTGTTTCATAAGTTCTTGGGTGGTGTTAGCCATCATGTTATCAACAAAATGAGCAGTTTGAACAGATTTGGTTAAAGCTGCTATGGCCACTGAGGCAAAGACAAGTAAAGCAGCAGTGGAGACTTTGAAAGCTACGAGGCTCACAGGGAGCCTTTCTGCTCTTAGCTTTCTCCATACATCAATTGAGATGTGTAAGGTGGAGTCTGCTTGCCAGGGTTGCTCAAGGTGAACCGGAACCCAGGCATCCACTTTTCTTTTCATAATGAAAACAGCAGTGATGTTTATAGTAGTAATATGATGAGAAAAACAAGTACTTAACCAAGCAGTAGGAAATGAAAGAGTAGGGGAATAGAGTTAGGAAATTAAAAAGAGGGGGCTAATAAAAACACATAAGGACCAGTAGCACACACAAGGCTTTCAATGGAGAAGGAAGTGGTTAAATTTACTGAGAACATGCCTGAGGCATTGGAGAGAATAGTATGGTGCTTCAAGGTTCCAAGGAAGAAAAGGGGAGTAACTCGCCAAAGCTTAGAATAATAAGGTGAACATAAATCATTTTGACACACTTGCAAATCTGGGCCAGAGAGAAACATGCCCTTCCAAATACGCTTATTTGGCTTCATTCAGCAAATGCCATAGCGGCCCCAGCTAAGGAGATAAACTTGTTGGGTGAGATGAGCTTGGAAAGACAAACATTATTGGGCGTGGAAGAGGAATCTGAAAAATACATATAAGGAGATAAGTTTGGCAAAGACCGATTGTCTTTAATAAAAAAGAGAGAGAAGGGCGGTGCCTGTGGCTCAAAGGAGTAGGGCACCCGCTCCATATACCAAAGGTGGTGGGTTCAAACCCAGCCCCAGACAAAAAAACAAAAGAGAGAGAGATAGAGAGAATACATAGAGTGGTATTCATGAAAGTCATATTGTGATGTCTGGCAGAGTAATGTAAATAGAGTTGGAATGCTACCATAGCACAAGGCTGGGATGGGTGAAGGGAAAAGCATAGAGGGGTCTTATCCATGAAAAAAAGAAACGTTAGGGTAATACAGCCAATGAATTTGATTCAACAGAGGTCACCTGAGGGGCATAAAAAGACCAGGTGGTGTCCTTACTGGAAAGGGAAGATTCGGAATCTCCCCCAAACACAGTCTGGATGAAAAGTGGTTCTATCAAGTGAGCCCCAGATGTGTTCAGCTTGGGTGGCAGAGGAAAACATTAATAGGAGAAAGCACACCTCAACAGAGTTGTGAGCTACCACTGTTAGGCAGGCCAGGAACTTCCTCCCAAGTAGGTGGAGCACCAATTCGTCCCACTAGAGTCAGCATCTTGAGAACGTTTCTTAAGTCACCCCCAGGTTACTATGAGTGTCCATGGGTCTGGGGTAGGGGTAGTTGCTAGTTCTGATGAAAGCTCATTTGGTAGAAGGGCACCTGGAGCAGCTGAGGACTGCGGGAGTTGAAGTGTCTTTCCAGCTCATGTTTCATCCTTTTGGTGAGAAACCACACAGGGCCTGTTGGTGTGGAAACACATACATACCCTCTCCCCCATGTTAGGACCAAGTAGAGCCCTCCCACTGAGTCATATCTAGAGATTGAACTAACACTTTATGAAGGTTTGGCCATGTTGGCTTGGGGGCACTGTGAAAATGCCATTGAAATGCAGAAATATTATCAGGATTTCAATTTTAATTAATTAATTAATAGTTTTGAGAGTTTTATTAATAATGTCTCTAGGATGTGTGATATGGGGATCATATTCCCCTTTTTATTTTTGTGTATAGTTTTTTAGGGTGCTATTTGCACATTCAACAATGGCTTGGCCCATAGGATTGTAAAGTATGCTTGTATTGGCTCATTAAGTAGTAAGTTTTCAAAGTTAGTGCTGGTATAATGGGCCATTATCTGTTTTTAGTTGTTTGAGGATTCCCATAAAAGCCAAGCATTCTAACAAATGAGAAATGGCAGTATTTCTTTTGCTGCAGTCCTCACTGCCTCAGGTGCCTTCTATCATAAATTTTCACCTTTCACATTCAACTTCACACCACTTTTCTATGAAATCTAAGGCACAGAGGTATTTCTGATCTGTTTTATAGTTTCTTTCTCAGCTACTTCTGCTGTAGCACCTTCATGTGGCACTGCAGGCATTAAACTTCAGAGTCACCTGGCGGGGCTTTCCTATTTCCTTGGTCTGGGCCAGCATTCAGATTTCAGGGACTGTGACTCCTTTTGGGTGCTCCTTAATTGTATCGTATTGGAGGACTCTATAGGGTTGTAATATACATATGGGTTTTCACCTTTCCCCGTGTCACATATTGAGTATTGTACCTGATTGTGAGTGCAAACTCCCTTCTGGGTACCTTCGCATTCATAAAAGCTATGAAATAGTTTCCTTGACTTCAGAAAACAGAACACAGAAAGAATCACCAATGTTTCAAACAAAAAGCCATAACAAATCAGCTCAGTTCCATGTAACTGATTTCTGTTCTTCTTGAAGTTAGGTTAGCAATACTCATGGATATGTTAGCTTTCTAATTAAAATTTTTGTTTAGCCTGATGATATTTAATCTCCAAAGTCATCAGAAATTTGAATTTGAGGGGAATTCTGGGAAGATGGCCAACTGGTAGCAACCCTCAGCAGAAGCTCCTGAGCAGAAGAAGAAAAATTAGATGGAATTGGACTCTATGAAGCCCAAGATTGGGAGCTGAGCTAAGAAAGAAGTTTGGCAAGCTGTAACTCCAAGGAAGAGCATTCAAGAAAACAAATTACAGGTACAAAGCCTATCAACTAGAGGACGGGAGACCTCCTCCCCCCAGCAGGAGGCCTGCCACAGGCTATGTGTGAATGAGCAGGGAACAAAGACCTCTCATTTTACCTCACTGGAGAAAGCCACTAACATCCAGGTCTCTCTCTTTCTCCAGGGAGATCCCACTTATGAAGGGAGACACCACCATGCCAGGCATAAAACTGAACAGATATTTTCTGCCACATGTCCAAACTCCTAGTCCACCCTTGCCCCCCTGCATGGCAGTCTGAAGTTCTGCCCCCTGCAGAGCACAGTGTTTGGTCTTGTCCTGAGAGATCTGGGCATAGTGTAGACTACCAACCATCAGGACGGAATCTGTGACTAACAGGGAAGAAAGAATGTGTGGGAAGAAAGGGACACTCAGTGGGAGGAGGAGCAGTCCCCTACTTATGACTATGCCCAGCCAGTGGTGATGTTAACCCTGGGTTCTGACTGTGTCTGGTGGGACAGGGTGCAGAACCCCTGTCCCTGATGGTACCCACAGTGGGAGTGTGGTTGCCCAGTGTGGACTGAGCTTGGCAGACAGGACTGGTCCCCAACCCCTGCTTGGCCTGCAAGCAGAGGTGTGTTAGGTCTGGACTGAGACCTGAGAGCAAGGGCATGGTTCCCTGATTCCAACAGAACTTTTTAGCAGTGGCTTGCTGAGTGTGAACCAAGACCTGAGGGCTAAGGCGTGGTCCCCTGTCTTCAGCAGGCTAGTGAGCAGAGGCTTACTGAGTGAGGACTGAGACCTGTGGGCAGGGTGTAGTGCCCTGCCTCTAGTACAGCCTGCTAATAGAGGCTTGTCAGGCAGTGGACTGAGACTGGCAGGCAGGGTGTGGTCCACTGACTCCAACTAGTCTGTCAAGCAGAGGCTAGCTGGGTGTGAACTGCGACCCATGGACAGGGGTGTGGCTTCTGGCTCCAACTGGGCCTGCAAGAGAAGAAGTGGACAACAGTGTGGACTGAGTCTGGAGGGTAGGAGTATGGATCCCAGGCTCCAATTGTCCTGTTGGAGACCCTTGAATCCCTATCTGTTGAACATGGTTTGCACTGCCTGAGACAATTTAATTAAACCTAATACTGTGGTTTCTTAGGATAGGGTAGATTTTGGCTGATATCAAAACAAATCTAGCTTGCATTATCACACCAAGTAGGTCCTCAGAGTCTCTGGCCAAAACTCTGAAAGGGGCCTTTGTAAGGTTTTAGGAGATAAGCCACAATTACAAAGCTTAGCACTTTGGTAAGGGGCTATCTCTACTACCTGGGAACCTCAATTCAATCTCACTCTATCAGTTCTAATAACCAAATGATGGAAAATAAACATGGTGTGAACCCAACAGAAGAACTCTGGCAACATGAATAGCCAGAGTAGATCAACACCCCTCCCCCCAAGAAATGACAAAGGAGATACAACTGAAGATGCCATGCATAGACAAATGGCAGCAATGTCAGAAATCAAATTCAGAATCTAGGTGACATATAAGATAAATAGAATGGAAGAAAAGATAGAAATTGAATTCTAAAGAGTAGTTCTAAAGTTGTCTCAAGAAATTAATGAATTCAAAGCCCAAGTCACCAAAGATATGGACATAATGAGAAAAGAGATAGCAGAGCTCAAGGAAATGAAAAAGTTAGTTGAGGAACTCCAAAATGCAGTAGAATTCCTCAGTAATAGAGTTGACCAGGCAGAAGAAAGGATCTCTGAAACTGAAGACAAAGCTTTTGAATGTTCCAAAACACTCACAGAGGCAGACAAATGGGGAGCAAAAACTGATCATTCCCTGAGAGAGTTGTGGGATCACTCCAAAAGATCAAACATTCATCTTATAGGAATTCCCAAAGAAGAAGAGGATGGTCCTAAAGGTATAGATGCTCTACTCCGAGAGATTTTGGAGGAGAATTTCCTAAGCATTGTAAGAGACACAGAACTTCAGATAGCAGACAGTTTCCGAACCCCAGCAAGACTCAATCCAAATAAAGCATCTCCTAGACACATTGTGATTAACTTTGCCAAAGTTAAGACAAAGGAGAAAATTCTGCAAGCAGCCAGATGTAAGAAAAGCATTACCTACAAAGGGAAAAGTATCAGAATAACTGCAGATCTCTCAACCAAAATATTTCAAGCCAGAAGAAGATGGTCATCAACCTTCGATTTCCTAAAACAAAACAACTTCCAGCCCAGGATCCTGTATCCAGCTAAACTGAGTTTCATTTGTGATGGAGGAATCAAATACTTTAATGACATAGACATATTGAAGAAATTTGCCATAACTAAACCCAGGATATTCTCAGACCCATCCTCCACAATGACCCATCCTCCACAATGCTCTACCTCCAGAGTAAACTCACCCAGAAATTTTTGAACAAAACCCAACTTCCACAGTGGTAAAAGAATTTAAAATGTCCACTGGACATCTAAAAATCATAACACCCCAAACACAAACATGCCTATCAATTCTCTCAATTATTGTGAATGGTTTAAATTGTCGTCTAAGGAGGCACAGGCTGGCTGACTGGATACATGAACTCAGACCAGACCAGATATCTACTATATACAAGAATTTCACCTTACCTTAAAGGATTGAAATAGTCAGGGTGAAGGGATGGCATTGTATATTACAGGCAAATGAAAACCAGAAAAAAACAGGGTTGCAATTTTAGTAGCAGATATAGTTGGCTTTAAACCAATAAAGATAAAGAAAGATAAAGAAGGTCACCATTTGTCAAGGGAAACCACCAACATGAAGAGATTTTGATAATTAACATTTGTACAACCTACCAGAATGCTCCTCAATTCATAAAGGAGATCCTAATGGATATGAACAACTTGATATCTTCCTGCACTATAATAGCTGGAGATTTTAATACCCCTTTGACAGTTATGGATAGCTCCTCCAAGAAGAAACTAAACAAAGAAAATTAGACTTAAACCTGACCCTAGAACAAATGGACTTTACAGACCTCTACAGAATGTTTCACCCTAATAAAACTGAATATACATTCTTCTCATCAGCCCATGGGTCATCCTCCAAAGTAGATCACATCCTAGGACACAAGGCTAACCTCAGCAAATTTAAAAGTATAGAAATTATTCCTTGTATCTTCTTGGACCACTATGGAATAAAAGTTGAACTCAAGAGCAACAGGAATCTTCATACTCAAAAAAAGTCATGGAAACTAAATAATCTTAGGCTGAATAATACCTGGATGAAAGATGAGATTAAGAAGGAAATCACAAAATTATTGGAACAAAATTATAACAAAGACACAAATTATCAAAACCCATGGGATACTGCAAAGGTAGTCCTAAGAGGGAAATTTATAACCTTGGAAGCCTTCACCAAGAAAACAAAAAGACAGGAAGCCAACAACTTAATGGATCACCTCAAGGAACTGGAACAGGAAGAACATTCCAACCCCAAACACAGCAGAAGAAAAGAAATAACCAAAATTAGGGTAGAATTAAATGAAATTGAAAAAAAAAAGAATCATTCAGAAGATCAATGAAGCAAAAAGTTGGTTTTTTGAAAAGATTAACAAAATTGGTAAAACTTTGGCCAACCTCCAGAAATAGAAAAGTAAAATATCTAATATCATCTATCAGAAACAAGAAAGGGAAATCACAACAGATACTTCAGAAATTCAAAAAATCCTCAATGATTACTACAAAAATCTCTATTCCCAAAAATATGAAAATCTGAAGGAAAAGGACCAATACCTGGAAGCAATGCCACCTTCCTAGGCTCAACCAAATAGAATTAGAAATCTTTTTTTTTTTTAATTGAATGGTAACTATGTACATTAATGCACTGCTGGGGTACAGTGTGGGGTTTTCACATGCAATCCAAAATACTTCCATAAAGCTGGTCAACACAGCCTTCATGTCATGTTCTTGGTTATTCTTTTAAAACGTTCACATTCTACTCTTAGAAAGATTCACTTGTACTCCTATAAGATAAACCTCAGGAGTGATCCCTCCAAACCCCCTGCCTCCACCCATTTTCCCCTCCATTATCTCTCCCCCCTCCCCATATTCTTAGGCTATTTGGTTATAGCTTTCATATAAAAGGTATAAATTAGTTTCATAATAGGGGTGTGTACATTGGATA
>NW_003852569.1:352990-354196 GCF_000181295.1 Otolemur garnettii
TCTCCTAATTCCTTCATCTCTTCCAGTCTGTTAATCTTATTTTCTATCCACATTCTGAACTCGATTTCTGACATCCCAGCCATTTGCTTGCGGATGGGGTCTTCAATTGTGTCTTCCCTATTTTCCCTTGGAGGAGTTGATCTACTCTGGTTATTTGAGTTGCCAGAGTTTTTCAGCTGGTTCAGCCCCATTCTGAGTTTACCTTGTTTGGAGGCCTTATCAGAACCGTTCAGTTAATGGCTTCTTCTGGTTGCCCAGAGAGACAGGCAGAGCTTGTCTGTTGTCTTCTCCCAGTTCTCAGGTGCTGGGGCAGCTGGGGTGCAGTGGAACAGCAGCAGCTGCCCAGGAGTGTGCGTGACCGGATTGACCTTGTTCAGCCTGCCGGGCAACCGGGGGGCAGGAAACTGGCAGCAGCCAGATCAGTCCCAGTTCTGCCCCTCTGGGGCAACTGGTGGAACAGGGGAACTGTAGTGGCTAGATCAGTCCTAGTTCAGCACCCTGGAGCAGCCAGAGGGTAGGGGAATGGCAGCGGTAGCACAGGGTATGCGAGCGACCAGATCAGTCCTAGTTCAGCCCCACCAGAGTAGCTGGGGGGAAGCAGGGGACTACTTCACTGTCACCCATTGCATGCGTGCAGCGTTAGCAAGCCAATCTGTGCCCTCCTATTGCAGGAGCCCGGAGCGGGGGACTCCTCCACCTCTGTCCGAGGGATGTATGTGGCTCTAGCAAATAGTTCTGGGCCCTCTAAGAGTGGTAGACCCCTCTACCACCACCTGCAGGGTGAGCGGGGCTCTAGCAAGCAGTTCTAGGCCCGCCCAGCTTAGGAGCCTGGAGCAGGGAACACCTCCCCTGGCCCCCGTGGGGTGTGTGTCTCTCACAAGCTGTTTTGGATCTACCTTGACTGGAGGATTTCTCCACCTCTGCCTGTGGCCCTAGCGAGCAGTACTGGGCCTGCCCAGAGTAGGAGCCTGCTGCCCGTGAGGCGTGAGACTCTAGCAAGCAGTTTTGGGGCCCGTCCAGCTCCATGAGGGCAAAGGGACCCACTCAGCAACTGGGTTAGTCTGGGAAGGTTAATACCTCCTTCCCTACCTTGCACCCAGTCACTCGTGGTCCCCCAGGTCCGAGACCCTATTCACTCCAGTAGGCCACTGCTCCCAGGGTTTACCTGGCAAAATCAGCCAGAAATCTGAGTTTGGCAGGGGGGCC
>NW_003852569.1:355320-356597 GCF_000181295.1 Otolemur garnettii
ACTCCCATCTGCTTGGTGGTGGATTTTGTACCTTTTGGTTGTATTTTTGGGGTCGCAGCTCACCTCAGGAAGGTTGAAGTGCGCTCTTCAATCTTCTCTCTTGTCTCTGCTCCAAACCATCAGCTAATTTGCTATGCTTCTGTCCTTTCAGCCTCCTTCTGGACTGGAGCTTCTGTAAAAACCTGGCTGCAGTCCGCCATCTTGGCTCTGCCCCCCTAGAATTAGAAATCTTGAATTGACCTATATCAATCACTGAAATAGCATCAACAATACAAAATCTCCCCAAAAAGAAGTCCAGGACCAGATGACTTCACATCCAAATTCTATCAAACCTTTCAAGAGGAACTAGTACCTATATTATATAACGTTTTCCAAAACATAGAAAAAGAAGGAATATTTCCCAACACATTCTATGAAGCAAATATCACCCTGATACCCAAACCAGGAAAGGATCCAATAAAGAAAGAAAATTATAGACCAATATCATTAATGAATATCGATGCAAAAATATTCATTGAGATCTTAGTGAACAGGATTCAACAACACATCAAAAAAATTATACACCATGATCAAGTTGGTTTTATTTCAGGATTACAGGTCTGGTTCAACATACACAAATCTATAAATATAATACATCACATCAATAAAATTAAAAACAATGACCATATGATTCTCTCAATTGACACAGAAAAAGCCATTGATATATCCAGCATCCTTTCATGATCAGAACACTTAAGAAAATGGGCATAGAAGGGATATTTTTAAACTAATAGAGACCATCTACAGCAAACCCACAGCCAATATCATATTAAATGGTGTAAAATTGAAAACATTTCCACTCAGATCAGGAACAAGGCAAGAACGTCCTTTGTCTCCACTCCTATTCAACATAGTAATGGAAGTTTTAGCCATTGCAATCAGGCACGAGAAGGCAATCAAGAGTATTCAAAGAGGGTCAGAGGAGATCAACCGCTCACTCTTCACTAATGATATGATCCTACACCTGGAAAATCCCAGGAACTTAACTTCAAAATTCTTAGAAGTGATCAAGAAATACATTTGAAACTCTTAGAAGTGATCAAGGAATACAGCAGCATCTCAGGATACAAAATCAATACTTACAAGTAAGTAGCTTTTATATGTACCAACAATAGTCAAGCTGAAAATATAGTCAAGGACCCCATTCCTTTTACAATAGTGCCAAAGAAGATTAAATATCTGGGAATTTACCTAACAAAGGATGTGAAAGAGCTCTATAAAGAGAAGTATGAAACTCT
>NW_003852569.1:356875-375516 GCF_000181295.1 Otolemur garnettii
CAAAAATATTCAGTGGGAGAAAGACTCCCTATTTAACAAATGGTGCTGGGTGAACTGGCTGGCAACCTGTAGAAGACTGAAACTGGACCTCCACCTTTCACCATTAACAAAAATTGATTCTCACTAGATAAACTATTTAAACTTAAGACATGAAACTATAAAAATACTAGAAGAGAGTGCGGGGAAAACACTTGAAGAAATCGGCCTGGGAGAATATTTTATGAGGAAGACTCCCCTGGCAATTGAAGCAACATTAAAAATCCATTACTAGAATCTGATCAAACTAAAAAGCTTTTGCACAGCCAAGAGCACAGTAAGTAAAGCAAACAGACAACATTCAGAATGATGTTGTTCAGAGGATTTCTGCAGGTTATGCTTCCTGCAACAAAAGTCTGATAACTAGAAATCACAGAAAACTCAAATTAATCAATAAGAAAAGAATAAATAACCCCATTTCTATGTGGTCAAGAGACTTGAACAGAAACTTCTCTGATGAAGACAGGCACATGGCCTACAACACATGAAAAGATGCTCATCATCCTTAATCATCAGAGAAATGCAAATCAAAACCACTTTGAGATATCCTCTAACTCCAGTAAGATTAGCCCACATTACAAAATCCCAAAACTACAGATGTTGGCATGGATGCAGAGAGAAGGGAACACTTCTACACTGCTGGTGGGAATGCAAGTTAATACGACCTATTTGGAAAGAAGTTTGGAGAACACTCAAGGAACTAAAAGTAGACCTACAGTTTGATCCTGCAATATCCTCTACTAGATATATACCCAGATGATCAAAAATTATTTCACAACAAAGACATTTGCACCAGAATGTTTATTGCAGCCCAATTCATGATAGTCAAGACACAGAAACAGCCCAACTGCTCGTCAACTCATGAATAGATTAACAAATTGTCATATATGAACACCATGGAATACTATGCATAGAGACTTCATATCTTTTATGTTTACCTGGATGGAGCTGGATCATATTCTTCTTAGTAAAGTATCTCAAGAATGGAGGGAAAAGTATCCAATGTACTCAATACTACTATGAAATCAATATATAATTACCTACCCACTCATATGAATGCCAATAATCATAGTCCAGAAAGTAGAAGGGAAGAGGAGAAAAAGGGGAAGGGAGGGCAGCATGGGAGAAGGGAGGGTATTCAGGGGGAACCTCACCTAATGTGCATGATGCAACGGTACATTTCAAAACTATTAAGAAATTAGTATAATTGTAATGGATGTGTTACTTAGTTAAATGTAAGCATTTCACATTGTATATTGAAGCAGTACCCTGAACCCCATAAATGCATCAGTGTATAAAGTTATGATTTAATAAAAAATAATAAAAAAAAATAAATTTGAATTTGAGAAAACTTGGCAGGTTTTTCTCCCACTTTCCTTGAAGGACAACTTTGGACTTAGCCAATTACAAAAACACTTTTTGTGATGAATTAAAATATTTCTGACAATGTACACTAAGACAGATCAATATTTTATAATATTAGAACATACATATAACCATAATTTGCAGAAAATTAACCACCATTTCATATTTGATAATATTTCCTATACATTTTAACATACCTAATAAGCCTAGTATGTTTTTCTCAGACTTTCAGTGGTCTTAATATTTCAAAAAGACCAAATTTAGAGTTTTGATTTTGGAAGGTTTGTCAAATATCAAAGGCTTAAAACATTTGTTCAAACAGGATCACAAGCCAATAGATTCTAAAGACAATACATAGTCAACTAGATCACATGCATATTCCTTCACAAATTTTCTTTTATGAGTCTTATTCAACCTGCACAGACAATTTACAAACATCTTAAACCTTCTGGTTTGCCTTGTCTTTCATTTTCTTCCATAACCAGTCATTCTGTTTCAGGACAAAATTTACCACACAAGAGTCTTTCCTTACACAATGCCATTTTCCTTTCTGTCTAGTTTTTCTTACTCCAAAAAAAACCACTTTTCACTAAACAGGATCACAATTTACTATGAAGTTAATTATTCACTTGGCTAAACTGATAATTAGAAGGCTTAAAGGGCAAGAATCTTATTCTCTGACAAAGACTCAGTTTTGCAAACATTCTAAACAAGCAAATTATTACATTTTACAAATGAGAGATATTTTATGGAATATAACATGACTGTAAGGTTTTAAGTTACCAAAAAAATGTTCTGAAACCACAACATAGGCTTCATTTCTGATGTCTTTTCATTGTCCCCTAAGTCTCATATGACCACATGACATCAAAGATGGCCACAAAGGACAGGACCTTTGTCTTGAATTCCTTTACCAGGTGCAGATTTTAAGACAGAAAGAGAGACACACTATATTCACAGATGGGAAGATTCAATATCTTAAAGATGTTAGTCTTTCCAAAATTGACCTATAGATTTAACACAATTTCAAATAATATATTAAGAGAATTTCTGTCGACCTCAGAAAACTATTTCTAATATTTCAATGAATATGTAAAAGAACAAGAAAAGACCAGGCACTCTTAAGAATAATTAGGTGAAAGGTATGTGTCTTACCAGATATCAAGACTTATGGTAGAATAACTGGAATTAGAATAGTGTGACATTGGTACAGAAAATATCAAATAGATCAGTGGAATCAAATATAAAACCTAGAAATAAACATCATATTCAAGGGGAATGATTCCCTGCTTGAACCATGATGGAGCAGCTAACATATAACTTTCACTCTGCCATAAACAACTAAAGAAAAGACACAAAACAAATCCTTGAGAGAAAAGAGGCACTTAAGGTTAAGTGTTACAACCACATGGCTTTCTTCTAGAAGACCAAACTAAGCAAGGAGACAAAGATCAGAATTCAGGCCCATCAAGGAGACTAGGATTTGCTGGGCAGGTTCTTAGATGAAATCCACAGAGAGGGATTCTCAGAAATCTACATTAAAATTTCCCAGAAGATTCTTTGCTAGAATGATACTAAAGGAGGCATAGGACAGAAAAGCCACTGGCAGGCTAGAGAACTGGGTATTAGGGAGACAGAGGTAGAGTTTGACCCTGGGTGGAGTGGAGCAAACTCAGGGTTCCTCTTAAGTTTTAAGCTAAAACCTCAGAAAGGCCATTTGCAAGGATTACTGACTTGTGCTCTAAGCACAAGTAACACTCTGGAGGTAAAAGAAGATGTCTACTCTAACGAAGTTTGAACTCAGCCTCAACAGGACCATGGCAATCCTCTAGCCAGAACAAAACTTGACACTCTTCAAAAGAAGAAAACATAATCGAGACCTTCTACAAGGTATCATCCAGAATATCTAATAAAAAATAATTAGCCATAAAAAGGCACAGGTAAAAGTGTTAAATATAAAGAAAAAAAGCAATGACTGAGAGATGATCCAGATGCTGAGTTTACACAGAACTTTAATGGAACTATGACGATGATGCTAAAGAAAATAGAATATCCACTTGATTTTTATTGATTCTAATTACTTATTGAAATTCCCGGCTCGGCGCCCGTGGCTCAAGCGGCTAAGGCGCCAGCCACATACACGTAAGGTGGCGGGTTCGAATCCCCAGCCCAGGCCCGCCAAGCAACAATGATGGCTGCAACCAAAAAAAAAAAAAATGGCCGTGCGTTGTGGTGGGCGCCTGTGGTCCCAGCTACTTGGGAGGCTGAGGCAGGAGACTCGCTTGAGCCCAGGAGTTGGAGGTTGCTGTGAGCGTGACGCCATGGCACTCTACCCAGGGGGATAGCTTGAGGCTCCGTCTCAAAAAAAAAAGAAAAGAAATTCCCCTTGAAAGACACTCAAGGTGGTGGCACAGAGTGTGAGTTTACTGGCCACAGAGTTCATCAGCCTGCCCTAGCCCAAGATCCAAGTCAATTCAGTCCCCTACAGTAGGGGGCAGCAAAAATCCAAAGGGCAAATCCCTGGCTTCCCTTTGGCATTCCTGCGCCCAAACAGAGGTGGTCCTTGCACTTAAACCTGGATGCCATCAGGGTAGGACAGGGGGAAAGGGATAAAAATGCTAATGGGAGTATATGGATAGGTATTTGTATCATATCCATCTATCTTTATATACCTATTGATAGATCAATAGATAAATAATTTCCAACAAAATAATTGTACCAAGTATATACATATAATAAATCCCTAAAAGTCATCGAGAAAAAAGTAATCTAATTTTTAAATGAAAAAACACCTGTTTAGGCATTACATAGAGAAATATTAAAATTCCCAGTAAATATATGAAAAGATGATTAGCAACATTTTTATCAGAGGAATGGAATTTTTTTTATTTATTTATTTATTTATTTATTTATTTTGAGACAGAGCCTCAAGCTATTCCCCTGGGTGGAGTGCTGTGGCATCACAGCTCACAGCAACCTCCAACTCCTGGGCTCAAGCGGGTCTCCTGCCTCTGCCTCCCAAGTAGCCACCCGCCACACCACCTGGCTATTTTTTGGTTGCAGCCATCATTGTTGTTTGGCAGGCCTGGCTGGATTCGAACCTGCCACCTTAGGTGTATGTGGTTGGCACCTTAGCCACTTGAACCACAGGTGTCAAGCCAGGAATGCAATTTTAAATGATGATGTAATTCCACTATATATGATGGCTAGAATTTTCAAAGACTTATAATGCCAAGTGTTACCAAAGACTTAGAGTGACTAAAATCCCTTAGATTGTTGGTGGAGATAAATGTTAGCACAACTAACTTGGAAAATTATTTAATAATGTCTACTAAAGTTGGCTATGTTTATACCTTATGATCCACCAGTTCCACTTTTGGATATATATTCAAAAGAACATAAATGTTAATGTTCACTAAAAAAAACATGTACAAGAATATTAATTAACTAATTAATTGGAATTAATTTTATTTATAATGGTCCCAAACTGGAAATAACCCAAATGCCTATTAACAGTTGAATAATGCAGTAGGCAGAATAACCCCCAAAGGTGTCCAGGCGCTAACCCCTGGAACCTGTGCACATGTTACGTTGCAAAGGGAACTTTGCAGATGTATCCAGGTGGGTTCTTAAAACCAGAAAACCTTTCCTGATTGTGTTCCAAGAGGGAGATGTGAAAACAGAACAAGGGTCAGAGACATAATACATTGCTAAGTTTGAAGATGGAGGAAGGGGTCACGCACTGAATGATGTAGGCAGCTTCTAGAAGCTGGAAAAGGCAAGGAAACAGATGTTCACCTGGACCCTCTGGAAAGGAATGAGGGCTGCTGATGCCTTGATTGTGGCCCACTGAGACCCATGTTGAACTTCTAACTTACAGATCGTCAGTGTGTGCTGTTTAAGCCACGAAGTTTGTGTCAGTTTATTATAGCAGCAGTAGAAGACAAATAAAATACAAATGAATTTTTAAATATTATATATTCACAGAAATGAAATATTACACAGCTACAAAAAGAATAAACAACATGGGTGAATCTCACAGATACGATGCTGAGGGAAAACATAAGAACAAAACAGTATATACGCTATGATTCTATTTATTGTTATTTATATGAACTTCAAGAAAAGGCTGAGCTCATCTGTAGTGATGGCATTCAGAATAGCGGATGCTCCCTGTACTGCATGAAAGAGGGGGCGTGAGGCAGGTTTTGTTCTGAAAATGTTCTGTATCTTGGTCCAGGTAACGATTACATTAGGGTATGAATGTGCAAAAACTCCACTTTTTAAAAGTTATGCCTCTCCATAAAAATATAATGAGTAAGATAGGGTGTTAAATTAATGTTATTAGAACAATTTGTTATCCATATAGTAAAAACTATCTTTTTAAACTTCCTTTGTTTTTAATTTGCTGATTCTCCACTAGAGGGAGCCTTTCACTAGCGAGAGCCCTAATTCAGCGCTCATGTCGGTTCACCATCTGCCTCCGCCTGCCTTCCAGCGCCTCTCCGTTTCCCCACAAAGGCACTAACCCCCTTTAAACTATTTGTGGGAGACACATGTTAATCAATGACAGTAATATTTTTTCTTAAACAATTAGAAAAGAACTGGTAAGGTTTCTGTGTGCCAGATTAAAGGATGAACATGCATCAGCAAAACCCAAAGTGCATGCAATTTGTCTCTTTTTGAAAGAGACCTTAGCACCTGGGAGTGTTTGTATGAATTTTGACCCCCTAAAAATCTATAAATGGGTTTTTTTGAGTTTTTGTATGAATTTTTACGCCTAAAAATCTATAAATGGGTTGTTTTTGAGTTTTTCAGCATTAATATTTAGTATAAAAAGTTCATGAGTGCAATAACCCTTGGTGCTCCCTCACCAAAGAAGGACATTCTTCTTCTGTTTAAATAAATTCCACATGTTTCTACAGATGAAAATGCAACCTGTTTTCTATTTATTGTAGTTGTAAGAATGGTTGGGATTTGTAGTGAAATAATAATAGAAAAATTATTGATGCATAGTCATTCAGTGAGGCCTTAAATCTCCCTCTCTGCCTGCTTTCTTTCTCTTGCCCACCATGGGCCCTTACCTGGGGTGGATTTCTGTTTTCACAAACCATTTAGGACCCTAACAGACCAAAAGGAAATGTAAATTATTTCTCTTCATATTTCCCCATCACCTTTGTCTTTTAGAATTTGTTCCTTTAAGCCTCAAGTGATCCCTGAGTGTCCCAGATGGATGAATAATAAGGAGTAAGGATTAGGAACACTTGAAAACACAGCCTTACTGAAAGCACAGGTAGTGAGAAGAAGATGGAGTCAAAGAGCCTAGAACCAACATGACATAGCTGGTCTTGTCACATTAGGTCCTAAGCGACCTCTACCTCTGGTCTCCTATTCTTACTGTTTTGTAGATTTAAGCTCCCACCATAAAGATGCCTACCTTACCTCAGCCTCCCAAGTAGCTGGGACTACAGGTGGCTGCCACAACACCTGGCTATTTTTTTCTTGTAATTGTCATTGTTGTTTAGCAGGCCCAGGCCAGGTTCGAATCCACAAGCCCTGGTATATGTAGCCAAGGCCCTAACCACTGAGTTACAGGTGCTGAGCCAGATGCTAATTATGATTTAAAATAAGGGTTAAGGCTGGGCTCCATGGGCTGTAATCCCAGCACTCCCAAGAGTAAGACTGTTAAGGCGAAAGAGAAGCAAGCCTAACTCCATTTTGATACAATTCTTTTTCCTGAGAAGCAGTGGGAAAGCAAAGCAGGCCTGACTCCATTCTGTTGTTTTGCTATATTTTATTGTGTTCTTAAAAAAAAAAAAAATTGGTTCCACTTGCCTCCCTACCCATTACATGGTATTTTAAGTGTACCTGGTTAGAACTGTTAGAATTATTAGTATTGTGTAGAAAGTCATTAACTATCCTTGTGACAACAACCCTCATGATTATGGTAAGGTGGTCTTCATGTCATCTGTATATGATATGGAAATGTTAAAAGGGCAATTTTGACTCCACTTTACTGTTTACTCCTTTTCTGTTATATTCCATTACCTTTGAAACTGGTTCCTCTTGTTGGCCCTCCCATTGTATAACTGTTACTGCATTCAACTAAAATTGTTAGTGATGTAAGTTACTGACTGCACTCATGATTATGTCCCTGGTGATTGTCCCTCATGATTATATCCCTGTTGCCTTTTATGATCATGCTGTTTATGACTTTCACCTGTGAGTCCCCCTTCCTACTTTACCTTAGGACATTATAGATTGTGCCTGCTTTGTAAAGAAAAATTACTAATTGCTCTCATGATCTTAACATTGGGTAAACTAAGCCGCCTTACTCTCATGACTTCCCCTAATTTCTGTTTTCGTTTCTGTGACTGTTTCCTTGCCCCCTGGAAAATTTTGCATTATAAAAGTCAGAGCCTCAAACAACTCAAGGCTGCTCTCAGAAACCCCATGTTGGGACACTGAGACAGTCACTGGCCAGCTCTTCAATAAAAGGACTCCTCTTTAATTCAACTTGTCTGGTGGTGTGGTCTTTGAGAGACTCCTGGGCACAACAAGACCAAGAGGGAGACCCCAATCTCTATTAAAAATAGAAAAACTAGCTGGGCATTGTGGCAGTGACTTGTGATCCCAAATACTTGGGACACTGAGGCAGGAGGATCAATCACTTGAGCCTGAGAGTTTGAGGTTGCTGTGAGCTAAGACACCAGGGCATTCTACCTAGGGTGACAGAGTGAGACTCTGTCTGCAAGAAAAAAAAAAAATAGGGAAAGCTTAGAGCACTTCCAAAGAGTTGGAAGTGGGTCCCTCCCACTGAAGAGAAGAGGTGAGAGAGACCAAGATGCATAGGCTGTGCATTTGGAATCATAAATAAATGATGCTGATCCCCTGTCCTTCCTCTAAGGGAAGGCAAACACATTGCACAGTGATTGGTGGTTTCTGGAAGTAGGTGATTTTTGAAGCTGTGATAATTGAACAGAAGGGCATTTTGGATGTACAGAATATTTTCCCAATATATACCAGCACAAGAGAAAACAAAGGGACATTAGCATATTGCTACCTTAAAGCTGTTATATACACAAA
Source organism: Otolemur garnettii (assembly GCF_000181295.1). NCBI lineage: Eukaryota > Metazoa > Chordata > Mammalia > Primates > Galagidae > Otolemur > Otolemur garnettii. Next base: position 365,363 of record NW_003852569.1, read on the forward strand.
GTGCTTTGGGAAGGCAGAAACCGAGGACCTAATATACTGGAGTCACATCTAGGAAGGTTGCAAGGGGCATTTCCAAGAAGTCCCAGAGAAGGAAGATTGGAGAGGACAAAAGGTGGCTTGCACACACAACCAGCAGGTGGCGCCCGTCCTCTGCCGCAGCGCGCAACCTGTGGGGCGTTCCCCCCAGCAAGCCACCCTCAAGGGAGCCGCGAATGGGGCCGCCTGGGACCGCTCCTTCCAGCACCCCCCATTTCCCCACACAGCCCACTCCTCACACCTGACCTGCTTGGTACTGTGGGCCAGAGAAACCAAGGCAGAAAGGAAATAGCATTGTTAAAAATGTTTCGTCTTTGATTTCATTTTACAGAAGACTGTAACTTCAGTGCTTTTTCAAAGAATTAAAAATGTCTACTTAATGCCAAGAAAAATAAGAAATAAAAAACAGTAATTGACTTCTAAATGGAGAGGAAGCTGAACCTAAAACCAGGGATAGACAGAAGCAGCCCTGGGGGTGGCGCTATCCGCGGGCAGAAGGAACCTGTGACTCTAGGGCCCCCATGGCCACCGAGCCCGGCGCCACGGAGCCAGGACAGGTGCGCAGCTCGGTGCCAGAACAGGGCAGCTCAGACCGTGGCGGGCAGGGGACACTCACCCACGCAAGGGATACACGTGAAGGCAGTATGGGATGGAGGAGGGAGCTGGGCCTCTGGAGCCAGAGCATGTGATTTGGTAGCTCAGTGTCCATGGAGACGTTATGCATTCTCACCAAGACTCTTTTCAACATCCTCCCAGAGAAGTTGACAGACTTGATCAGCATGTGAGAGGCAGAATGGTGCCCAGCAGGTAACGAATCCTGAGTGAGTGGCAGTGGCTTGTCCCCATCATTCCCTCCCTGCCACCCAGCTGGGTCAGCCCCCTTAGGTCAGCCTTCCTCTCACCTCAGGGCACTTGCACTGCCTTTTCCCTCTAACTGAAATCTCAGCCAAGATATCTGCTTAGCTCACTCCCTGACCTCGTTCACCTATTTGCTCAAAAGTGGGCTTCTTAATAAAGCAGATCTGTCCAGTCCACTGAATTGCAGCTCATCCTCCATCCCTGCCACGTGCATTCTCAGTCCTCCCTATTCAGCCCCATTTTATAGTCTGATTGCCTTCTAACATGGTGTATAATGTACTTAGTTATCAGGGTTATTGTTGACTGCCTACTGCTCCCCACCACCTCCCTCAGCTTTTAGTTGTTCTCTTCACTGCTGTATCTCTGGTGTCAATAGTTTCGATAGGACATAGTAAGTAGACGCTCAATAAATATTTGTTTTGTGAATGTGCAGATGGATGGGTGATGGCCTTCCATCTTCAAAACTCAAATCTCCTCATCTGTCAATAGAAAGAGCAGGTGTTGAGCCCAGTGGTGAAAGGCCAGTAGGAGGGGAAGTTCTTTATCATGCTAACTGTTCTCCAGGTGCTTGTCAAGGATGTTCAGATGAGGTGAAGGGCTTCCCTAGACATGTGGCCCAAGCTCGATGCCCTCATGACCCACAGTTTGCTGGGTCTGACTCTGGGAGGAGCACCAAGGGAAGCAGGCGGTTAAGAAGGGCCCTATGTCTTTAGACGCTGGTCTTCATTCCATTCAGCTATACTCTGAATGGGGGTTCAGAAATTGGTAGAAGTTGCCCCTTGCCCTGGAAGTGCCTTCAAGCAAACTTTGTCTTTTGGAGTCAGGCAAACCTAGAGTTGAATGAATCCCAGCTCCGTCACCACTGAGGACAAGTCACTTACATCCTCTGAACCTGAATTCACACCTCTGTAGAGCAGGTGTAATAAAGGCCGCTTCTCAGCACACTGCTTACACACAGTGTGGTGTGCATCTGATAAACATTGTTCTCCTTCCCCTTCCATTTTGAAGCTCTGAAATGTCCCTGGAGTTCCCTTTTCCTGAGACATGGCAACACACTCCAGGACTTTCCCAGAAGAGGGAGCCAGAGCTCCACCATAACTGCCCACTGACACCACCAGTGCTGGAAGCTTGTGGGCAAAGCCAGTCAGCCAACGTTCTGTTAGGTTCAGACCTCATTTGCTCTCTCCCAGGACCCTCTATCCCACAGGCTGCCAAGCAGCTCCCCGTGCCCGGGTTTCATCTGATCAAAACAATCCTCCAATGAAAATACCCGTACTCTTTTGAGTCGCTTTATGTGGGTAAGTGACAAGTTGGTATGATAACACCAATTTGTGAAAATGTCGTTAGGTAATACTCATTCCTCTTAGGGTATACGTGTATTTTCAGTGCCTTCTGAAGATATATCCAGGGACAGGTGAGCATTCCTATGCTGAAATCATTTGCCACTCCCCTCACATTCAGACCAGCCTGAGTTTCGTGAGCAATACGGAAGATTAGGTGTGTACCCTGGGTACGCTTATCAGGTTGAACATATAAAATTGCTGATGATCAATTTTTGATCTATAAAACAGTATCCATGTGGTCAAATTAATATTTCACCCCCACTCAATTTCACTGTAGACTCTAGCCTTTTTTATTTTTATTTATTTATTTATTTTACTTTCCCATCACCTTCTTCAGGTAAGTATCGTTTTCACTCTTGTCCCAGCCCTAGATCAGTTTCAGGTCCCTACTTCTTGTCTAGGCCACACCTCAACCTTATAGGGTATCTCCCTGTTCCCTGGCAGGGCTGCTGCTGTGATGGGCTTGGTCCCACTGTGTCTAGAGTGTGCACACTTGGAGCACATCAGAGCTTCACCTAGCCAGGAGCACAGGGATTCCAGCTTCTTCCACACCCTCCTTATCTGTGGTTCCAAATCCACAGATTCAACAAACCTCAGATCAAAAGTATTTGAAAAATTAAAATAAAAAATAATAATACTAAGGCATAATAACTATTTACATAGCATTTACATTGTATTAGATATTATAAGTAATCTAGAGATGATTTAAAGTATAGGGGTGGGGATTATATGCAAATATTACACCATTTTATATAAGGGACATGAGTACCTATGGATTAAGGTATCCAAGGGAGGCCTTGGACTAATCCCCTGAAGATTCTAAGGGATAACTGTATATAAAACAACAGCTTTCAAGACATTTAATCTGAAACAATGAAGGACTGTGATTTGTGTGTAATGAAAAACAAATGAGCTGAGCCCTCAGACTGTCCTAGCTTCCTGCTGTGAGAGTTTCCAGGCTATGGCTTAAGAAGGGGAACCTAGCAGAACCCAGTGGTCTCTCTAGATTGAAGAAAGAGTGCTGCAAGATTACTAGAGAGGAAATAGGTGGAAGGAGCAGAAGAGGGAGGGAGGGAGGGAGAGAGACAAGGATGAAAGGGAGCAATCCCAGGAATCACTCAGGATGAGGAAGAGCTCCTGTTCCAGAAACCCCATATAATTTATGGACAGTGGGTATTCAGAAAAGTTTTGTATCAGTAATGGAGACAAATTGACCATAGACTAATGCTGCTCTGGTCCCACCTAACAAATCTTAAAAAGCAAAATTTGAGACAATCAAACTGCTTCAGAGTAACTTAACTGTGCTGCAGAATAATGCTCAAGAATATTTATAGACACAAAAATAGATCCAGCTTTCCAAAAGGTAAAATTTACAATGTGTGGCATCCATCACAAATTACCAGGCACACAAAAAAAGCAGGAAAAGATGCTATATGATAAAGAGAAAAATCAACTATTTGATTTTTACTTAGAAATGATCAATGATAACAAATGATAGAATTAGTAGATGAAGACCTTGGAAAGGTTAATAAAATTGTTTGAAACAGCTGTAGAAAGATCAAGTAGAGACATAAAAGATAGAAAAAAAGGGTCCAAGTCAAATGTCTCAAAATGAAAACTAAACCGAGAAGAAAACTAATCAGCTTGGATTAATGGCACACTAAACACCAGATTCGTGAATGAAACAGCCACAGAAATCATCCAAAACGAAAGCAAGAAAACAAAAACCAAACAGCAAGTGAAGCCCAGAGCATCTCAGCGGGCCTGACACACGGGACTGGAGTCCCCAGGGAAAGAACGGGAAGCAAACTTTGAAGAAATAATCACCAAAAGTTTTTCAATTTTGACTTTTAAAAAACTGTACAACTAATAATCTTGATGATCCCCAAGCACAAGGAATAGGAAATAAACTAAACCAAGGCATTTGATAATTAAATCACTTAAAACTAGTGATTTTTTTAAAAAAAATCTTAAAATTACAGGGGGCAGATATATTATTTCCAGGGAAAGAAGCAGTAGAATTGTATCAGCCTCCTTGTCAGAAACAATCCAAGTCCAAAGATGACAGCACCACGCCTTTAAATTACTGAAGGAATTGTCCACCTAGAACTTCATACCCAGCAAAAATACATTTCTAAAATAAAGAAGAAATAGAAACTTCTTTAGATATTGAAATGCTGGAAGAATTTGTCACCAGCAAACTTGAACTACAAAAGATTTTAAAGGAAGTCTTCCAGGTGGGAGGAAAATGATCGGAGGTGGCAATCTGGAGCTATCCAAACCAATGACGCGTACCTGAAATGGTAATTATGTGGGTAAATATAAAAACACCTTTTTGTTATTTTTTAAAATAAGGGTGCAGTAAACTGGAATACTGAAAACCTAAAACAAACCATGGAGGCTAGCCCAGGTTCCAGCGCAGGGTGGGCCCTCTCGGGGGTGGCCCTAAGCCCAGGTAAAGGTGGCAGACTTCAGCTCCTGGCCGCCTGAGGGCGCTGGTGGACTTTGGAAAGGCGGTCCCACCGGCTGGGCCTACCCTTCCTGGACCACAAAATCACTCTCTGGGCCAGGGCTTTGGGCTTCCCAACAGCGAGGGCGGTGGAATTTCTAGGAGATGAATTACAAAATCCTGAAGGCCCTGGATAGACTACGGAGTGACCTGGGTTCATTTTTAGGCTACCCATTAACTTATGATAAGACCTTGTTTGGGCACTTGTTGAGGAACCCAGGACCCTCATTGGTAAAATAGTCTGAGGGCCCTCCCATTCCCCACACTCTGCAGTTCACGGGGTGTTCCCCTCTTACGTGCTAGCTAGGACATTTTGCTTCAGCTCTGATGGGAGAGACAGAACTCCCCCCACCCCCTTCAGAAGGGTTACAGAGACAAGACTTCAAGAAATCAGAACCACAAAATCAAATTCACAAATTCACCATACAAAACACTTGGTGTAATTTTTTAATTTAATTGTCTAGCCCAAAGCAAAGCAGATCAAAATAATTATACCAATTTTACAGGTGAAGAAACTGAGACCCAAAGATATTAAGAAACTTGCCTAACATCAGAGTGATAAGGAAAGGAGCTAGCATCTGAGCCAAAGGTCATGCCCTGCCACATGCTGTCAGTTTCTGGGGTCCCATGCAGACGTCCAGAGCTCTGCGTTGACCTTCCTGAGAAAAGCCTCTGTCTGCTGTTTTCTTCTTAAAATCACGGACTAATGCAGAAGAGCTCTTGCAGTCTTCAGGTTCAACCAGAAAAAGAAGTCGATTCAAAAAAATTTAAATGTTTAGAAAAAATCTCTTACATCTGGCCAGTTCTGTTCCTATGAAAGTGTACTCCAGTAAGGATATTATGGCTTAATGGTAATTTTAGAACTTACCCTAGGAAAGCACTTTGGATTTATGTGACTGCCCCTGAGTGTTACCTCAGTTCTTCACTACAAACATAAGTGTTCATAATAAAAATTAATTTTCTTTAGATCATACTCATTTCCCAGATGTGGGCATTTCAGCACATGGTCATAGCCACGTACCATCAACTAATAAGAGTGGTAACTTTAACCCAATTCCAATATCATTTTCTTGTATTACTCTTCTAAGTCACCACCACCACAGCCTGTGTTAAGCAACCTGTGTATATATTTGTTTATCCTGTGTATAATAACAGGAAAATGGTAAGAAAAATACCCAGAATAAGACAAGCTAGATGGAACAATGGCACCATCAGCCAGAAGGCCCCTTCCTTTCTTACAAAGACCAACTCCCAGAGCTTCTTGAGGGTCATCCCTACCTCCCTCCTCCATCATCCTCAGATTGGGCCCTTTCCTGTGTGCCCCACATGGCAGAGCAGGGCAAGCCAACTCCACACAGCTCCATGTACCATGTCTTTCATTCAGCCTCCCCAGAGCTGGACCTTACCTTACCCACCAGCCTCCCACCAGACAGGGAGGATCCAGGGAGTAGAAGGGGGGCCCCTGCACATTCCTCATCTTTAATGAAAGAAAAATATAATTGCTTCTCACCTGCTTGGGCCTAATTAACACCTGCATGGGAGTTTCAGTTGCTGACTAAGGGTACTCCTCCCTAGCTGAGGTTCCTGTAGGAAAATCTGCTGCAGCTTGTTAGAGGGGGGATGACAGGGCTAAGGTCAGGACAGGAGCAAGCATCCCTTCCTGTTTGACCTCTGTCAGCATCTGGCGCTGAATCAGGAATGAGGCAGGCTGCCCAGCAGCCCTGTTTGGAAACTCTGCCATTCTATGACCTGCTCAGACCAGTCCTGAGGATCTCCAAACCCCTCTCCCATCATTATTCTTCTCTACCCAATCAGAAAAATCTCCAAAACTGTAACCCAGGGTTGTCTAGGGGGGAACCTGTATCCACATCTAGTGCCTTCTAAACTTGAACTCAGCTCCTGGATCATTTTCTCAACCCTTACCCATTTCCTTCTCTTGGCAAAGTTCACACCTGTTGGAATTGTACAGAATTCATCTGAATTATTTGAAGAAGGAATAAACAAGCAAAGAAATAAACAAGATTATCACAGAGTGTGGTGAGCACCAGGAAGGGAGAAAATAAAGTGTGTCAAGCTTGACTGCAGCCGCTCCAGTGGGTGGCAGTCTGCTCTGTGGGGTAGTGTGGGGCACATTTCCAGCGGCCTCGCGCAGGTGCATTCCAGCCCAGCCCTTCACCTGCCTCCTTGTCTGTTCCCCATAACTCCTGTAACACTTTGACGTGTTTTATGTATAATTTTACCTGCTGTTAAACTACTCAACTAGCACACAGCTCCACAAGGTTCGAGTTTGTGTGCTCTGTTCACTGCTGTGTCCCCAGTACTCAGCACAAGGTTTGGCAGATGGCAACTACTTAACTAATGCATGTTGGATAGATTAAAGTGGTCTCCATTGATCCCCGGCTAGAGGATAAATTAAAGTGGTCTCCACAGATCCCCAGCTGGAGGAGTGTGAGCTGACTCCCCAAACAGGAGCCACCCTTCCCAACAAATCCCTGGCCATTCTTAGAGGAACCTTAGGCAAAGTCATCTCTTTGATCTTGCAGAAACAAGGTCTCAGTTCCCTTACCATAGCCAGGCAGCTGGGTCACAGTCCCCTGTATGGGGAGACATCAGAATCCAGAACCCAGACTGCTTGGGACAATCCTAGTCGCATTTTTCCAGAAGGAGAAGTCACCCTTAATTCCTCCCTTTCCTCCCTCCCCAAACATCAAGTTCTCACCATCCAGTTGCCAAGCTCTCTTTGAAGGAGCCCACACTCTCTCCTTCTCCTCTGCCACCTGGGGCCAGGGCAGGGCCACTGCAGTAGCCCTCTCTCATCTCTCTGCTCCTGCCCTCGGCCCTTCCAATTCAAGCTCTATGCAGCATCTAAAGGCTTGTTCAAAATGTAAAATAAGAGTATCTCTTGCCTGCCTCAAACCCTCCCACAGTTTTTTCTTGCTCATAGAATAAAATTCAGCTCATTGAACTTCATCTTCCACCCCTCCGGCCCTCACTGGCTACACTCAAGTCCTGCTAGCAGCCTCTTTTCCCTTACTAGAACAAACCACGTCACTCCCATTTGTTTTAAATGTTCCCCCTGTTTCTCCCTCATACTCATCCTCAGCCCTCTGTTCACACTGTGCTCTCCTAAGGGAGTCTTCTGCGCTGGCTCCCTGAAGGAGTGGCCCGCTTCCATGGTTACCTTGTGGCTCTGTGCCACACCACTGCAGTCACGTCCTGCCTCATGCTTACTCTGTGGTCACTCTTCTTATTAGTGCCTTGTCTGCCCTCCCCACATGAATGGGGCTCCATCCGTGTGGAAGCCTTTGTCTCTCTAGTTCAGCTTTCTTCTCTCAAGGCCTAGCATGTGGCAGGTGCTTAATGAACATCCTTTTGAAGGAATTAGTGGAGAAGCCTCTTACTCACATCATCAGTATGCACAGTCGTGGTCATCACCACACACCAGCAAACGTACACAGGCAGCACATGCTCAAGGTCGCAGTGACCTTGCCACTTTTGACATCCCCTCCTTGGGAAACCAACTCCTTCCCCACAGCAGGATCACTCTGTGTTCTGATGAGCCTCTGGGACTTTGCCTGTCCCTCTGACCAATGCCCTTTGCTGTCCCTCCTGGACCAGGTGATCTCTCCTCTACCTTCAAGGTGACATCCAAATATTATTTCTTCTCTGAGGAGCTCACAGGTCCTCAATGTCCTCTCCCTCCTTCCAGTCACCCACGCTTTGTTATGAGGCTAACAAATGTATCACGCTGTGTTCTTTGTTGCTGGTGTTTGTGCTTCTGTCTCTCAGGCAAGCTGTGGCATCTCACTGGGGACAGGTACGTTTCTTATTCATTACTGTATTTCCAGGGCTTAATGGAGCACATGAGGATAGGAAGTGTCCATCTGCAGATTGTGGCATGGCTGGGGAGGCCTGGCCCTTTAGGATGTGGCTTTCACAACTCTGTGACTATCTGGGATCTCTGCTACCTCTTAAATGTGATCACTTCCTGGTGGTCAAACCTCTCCAATCTCTCCTGCTATTTCTCCACACTCTGTTAAGAGTGTCAGAGTTTAAAGCACCTCTTCAATTCCTGGCACACTGGCTGTCTTCTGTCTCCCCATGAGCTGGCCAGGCAGCGTCAGTGAGCAAACTGCTCTGCAGAGGATCTCTGAAGAGCCTGAGCTGGCCAGGCAGCATCACTGAGCACACTGCTCTGTAGAGGATCTCTGAAAAGCCCTTCCGACACTTGACTCTTATGTCTTATGCAACAGAAATGGGGGGCAGGTGTCTGGCCTATGCCAGGAGGACATGACTTTAGGAAATGCTATCCAAGATTCTTGAGGATGGTGGTTTTTGGGAAACGGGTCACCTTTCAGTGTCCCCTGAAAATAGGAAGGATGAAAATTCAGCCCAGGGGGTGACTCTGCCTCCTCCGCTCACACAGTTGCGTTGTAGACTGATGGCAGTGAGGACAGTGTTCTGTAAGTGCACAATTGGCACATCCAGTCCCTTAGCCACAGGCAACAGTGAAACCTCTGAATTTCATGGGGCCACCAAGTACTTAGGATCCTCTCTTATGGCACTGGCCTTGGAGAAGTGTTATAGCACGACATGGTTGAGTCAGGAAAAAGCCAAGAAGGCATCATTACAGGGTGAAAACACATTAGGGCCTTACCTCCCCTTTCAGCACTCAAGCTGTATGTGTTCTGAGCATGAAAGGATGCTTCGCCAGCTCTGTGTCCCCAATTAAAAGGTGTGGCAGCCTGCAGCCCTGACCCCACCCAGGTGACCAGCAACAGCCAGTGGGCAGGGTGCAAAGGGGGAAGGCATGGGTTTGAGGTAAAACTGGTCTGAGTTTGAATCATGACACTCCCCTATCACAGACTTCATTCAACAAACATTTATTGAAGCCATTAAATGCAGTAGACACTGTTGTAGACCCTGGAAATAAGAGAAACACAACAGACATGGACGCTGGACAAATTACTTCAACCTGTGGGCATCTGGTTTCTCATCTACCATGGGATAATAGCTACTCCTTAGAGATGTTTGGGAGGATTTATGAGCTAAGATATGTAACTGTGGACCATGCATATCATCATCGTGGCCAGTAATAAAGTATTGTAACATCAATTTATGAGAAAAGGCATACAGTTGTTCAGATCCTTGAATTCAATGTTTACCCAAAGGAATTTATTCTAAGAGAAGCTTAAATATGAATTTGAGAAATGAAAAGGAAATAAAGTACCTTCTAAGCATATACGTTTTGCAGTCAGATGAAATACCTACCATCGGTTAATTCATGAAAATGAGCAGGAGCAGAGCGAAGAATTCTGGGAAGATGGCCGACTGATAGCAACCCTGGTCAGAGGCTCCTGAACAAAGGAAGAAAAACTGGTTGGAATCAGAATCTATGAAGTCAAAGA
>NW_003852569.1:376740-378019 GCF_000181295.1 Otolemur garnettii
GCACACCTCCTGCTGGTGGCAGGAGGCAGCAGAGGACTTCCCACTGCTCTAGGCAGGCACAGAATCACTTGCTAGAGCCCCGCACACCCCCACAGGTGGCAACAGACCAGTCCCCCACCCTGGGAGGGCCCAGAACTGCTTGCTACAGCTGCACACCCCAGGGGCGGCAGAACAGATCCCTGCTCCAAGGCTCTGGGTGGGCATAGAACTGCTTGCTAGCACACCTCCTGCGGGCCACGGGTGGCCACAGAGGATTTCCCCTGCTCTGGGCAGGCACAGAACTACTTGCCAGAGCCTCGCACACCCCACGGGCAGTGCCAGAGGAGTCTCCCCCACTCTGGGAGGACCTAAAACTGCTTGCTAGAGCCGTGCACCCCACAGGCAGCCGAAGAGATCTCTGCTCCAGGGCTCTGGGTGGGCCCAGAACTGCTTGCTAGTGCCACGGGTGTCCTACAGGCAGTGGCGGAAGAGTCCTCCGTTCCAGGCAGACCCCAAACAGCCTTCTAGAGACACGCACACCCCACGGGGGCCAGCGGAGGAGTTCCTTGCCCCAGGCACCTGTGCTGGGTGGGCCCAGAATTGCTTGCTAGAGCCACACGCACCCTGCAGGAGGCGGTGAAGGAGTCTAGCGCTCTGGGAGGGCCAAGAACTGTCTATTAGAGCCACATGTGTCCCACAGACGGAGGTGGAGGAGTTCCCCACTCTGGCTCCCAGGCTGGGAGGGAATAGATCAGCTTGCTAGTGGCGCACATGTCCAACAGGTCACGGTGAAGGAGTCCTCCACTCCCCCCAGCTACTCTGGTGGGACCGAAATACGACTGATCTGATCGCTTGCGTACCTACACTACCACTGCCATTTCCCCACCCCCCAACTGCTCCAGGGTGCTGAAATAGGACTGATCTGGCTACTGCCAGTCTCCTGTCCACTGGTTTCCCCAGTAGGCTGAACGAGGTCTAATCCGACCACTCACACTCCCGTGCAGCTGCTGCTGTTCCACTGCACCCCAGTTGACCCAGCACCCGAGAACTGGGAGTAGACAACAGACACGCTCTGCCTTTCTCTCGCTGGGCAACTAGAAGAGGCCACCAACTGAACAGTTCTGATAAGGCCTCCAAACAAGGTAAACTCAGAATGGGGCAGAATCAGTGGAAAAACTCTGGCAACTCGAATAACCAGAATAGATCAACTCTCCCAAGGAAAAATGGGGCAGACGTAATTGAAGACCCCATCCACAAGCAAATGGCTGAAATGTCAGAAATCGAGTTCAGAACGTGGATA
>NW_003852569.1:381764-384143 GCF_000181295.1 Otolemur garnettii
GGGATTCGAGGGTTCACTTCTGTGGTTCATCTTGCAAGGGTACAAGTGAATCTTTCTATGAGTAGAATATGAATGTTTTGACATAATGACTAAGAAAGTTCCATGAAGGCTATGTTAACCAGTTTGATGGAAGTGTTTTGGATTGTGTATGAAAACACCACACTGTACCCCCAAACTGCATCAATGTACACAGTTACCATTCAATAAAAAAAAAAAAGAAAGAAAATGAGCAGGAACAGCCTAAATCTGGGGCAGTGGCATAATGAGTGAAATCCTTACAGTCACTTTAAAGTAATTATAAAGGCTGTGTGGCAACACAGAAACACGCGCCGGCATCAGGTCAGGTGGAGAGCAGGGGACTGGGCGGGCGTAGGCATGCAGATCATGGCAGCTATTTAAGGCCCACACGCATGGTCACAGCCACATACAAAATCAAGCTGTTAGTCGCGTCCCATGGGAACTGCATTAGTTTGCAGTACTAGGAAGGTTGAGAACCACTGCTCTAGAATGATGGCCTTATGGGTGACTCTTTGCTCTCCGTTTGTTAAACTGTGGACTTTTCATTGTTTGTTAGGTCACTTTTGTAGCAGTCCTTTTTTAAGGTCCTCTACTGGCGGGTCTTTCACTCTCTCTCACGTGTCCTACCCATCCATTCTGAGAAGAACAGATAAAGATATTTTCATGTTTTCAAGTCTTGGTACAAAGTAAATATTAATTTGTTTTTTGATTTCAAATAGATTTAGAGGGTACAAGTGGAGTTTTGTTACATGGATACGTTTTATAGTGGTGAAGTTTAGGCTTTCTACGTATTATCACCCAAACAGTGTACACTGCACCTAAGAGGTGATTCTTCATCCCTCCTCACCTCTGAGCCTCCAGCGTCCATTATGTCACTTTCTATGACCATGCTCCCCTTATAGGTGAGGACATGCGATATTTTGTTTTTGTTCTGAGTTACTTTACTTGAGATAAAGTTGCTGTCCCATCCAGTTGCTGTAAAAGACATTAATTCATTCTTTTTTATGGCTGAGCAGTCCACGATACACACACAGCCACACACACACCCATATTTTCTCCATCCAGTCTTCGGTTGATGAACACTTAGGTTGATTCCACAACTCTGCAGTTGTGAATTATGGTAGTAAATCGTTGGAAGAGGCATGAATTGCATTGAATTTATTGTTATTTCCTGAAAAAGAAATGGAAGAGTTACACCTTTGTACTACTCACACCAAGTCTTCAGAAACTGCTCTCAGGAGTTAGAAACAAAGGCTCTACTAGAGCAGAACCTCGGCATCACCACCAACCACAGGGTCCCAGGAGGGAAAACCTTACTAGAGCAGAACCTTGGCATCACCACCAACCACAGGGTCCCAGACTTGAAACTTTGAGTCTTTAGGAGGACCTCAGGTACCAGCTGACTTCCCACCTGTCCATCCATTGATTCCACCACTTACACATCCATCACATGCTGACCCCCTGCCTGTCCTTTCCTCTTTCCCAGCCTTCTGTTTACCATTTATCCAGTCCAGGGCATCGCCATAACTCGTTAAGGAATTAAGTCTTTAGTTGGTTATTAATTTGAAAAGCCAAGGCCCAATTCCCAAATGGGGTCAATGACACAACAGGACAGGAACCCAGGAAACATGCTTCTCATCTTCTCCCGGCCCTGGTGGCAGTTCAGCAACTATTTCAACCCCCAGGCAGGCTCCCAAGGCCCATTACAGGAACAATAGGCCCAATAATCAGGCCACTATTTGTCAACAGGGCCCGCCCTTGTCCTTGTCACAGCAAGATTGCTGGCTGAATCCGAAAGGCATCCCAAGCATTTGCCGCCTCAGTCTGTCATAGCTTAGCCCCAAAGGTGGAGTGGGAGAGGTTGTGTAGTATGTGCTTGTCAAGCTGCCAGAAGAAAACTTGTTAATCAATTAAATAAGGGGCTCCAGTTACACAAGACTAGATTAGGACCTTCTTGATCCTGTACCAACTGGGGTTGATGAGGCCACTCTGCCCTGGATCTTCTTACCTTGCTTCAGGCCATCACAGTGTGTAGTCCTACTTTCATCCATACATGGGCCCAGATGGGTAACTTGAGTCTCATCTGCAGAGAGACTCAGGTGTCCACAGAGGGAAGGAGAGAAGGAGCAAACGCTTACTGAGTACGGGCTCCGTGTGCGCCTGGCGTTAGGTGCTGGGGACCCAGGGACAAACCCAGCACCTTTCCTCCTTGTAAGGAAAAGAAAGTCTCTGAAGCAGTGTGGGCCTGTGTGGAAGGGGTGACAACAGGGCTCAGGACAGGGTGCAGTGACAGCACCACTTCCATCCAGACGGGGACAGGGTGCAGTGACAGCACCTCTTCCATCCAGACGGGGACAGGGT
>NW_003852569.1:386627-404377 GCF_000181295.1 Otolemur garnettii
GTGACAGCACCTCTTCCATCCAGACAGGGACAGGGTGCAGTGACAGCACCAATTCTGTCCATTAGGAATCTCAGAGGCTTCAGGAAAGGGCTGCTTGCTCTCAGCTTGGACAATCTCCCCAGACATGAGTGTTCCCTGCTGGATAAACCCAAGAGGAAGCATGGAGAGGGGTTTGCCATGGTTCTGGAACAGCTTGCTACTTGCGTGGGGTCTCTGAGGTGGTAGCCACCCTCTTTCACAGTGTAGCTCAGACTTGAAAATGTGAAGGTCCCTCTGGTCTTTCTGAAACACACCTTCAACCTTCCTACCTCTGGATCACTGCTTTTATTCTTCACATTTCCTAGAATTGTTGTAAGACCCCCTCCCCCAACTTACTATACTCCACTCCTGGGGCCTACTTCCTGGGCCACCTCTTCTGTGAGGCCCTCCTGGAGTGTTCCACTCCTAGAACTACCCTCTGCTCTCCCACTGCCTGGTGTCCACCCCCAGGTCCACACATTCTGGGAGGTTCGTGGGGCTGTCTCTTTCCATCCTTGCACCCCAGCAGCCCACTGGTGGCTGGCACACAGTAGGCACTTGCTCCTCCCAGTGCTCACCTACACTCCAGTGATCCAGGAGTGCCTTCCAAACACACTTCCCACAAGGCTTAGCTCATTCCCATGGCAGGAAGCCACTGGTTAACTTAAGAAAAACAAGTCTGTGGAATTCAGCCAGCTCTCCAGCCAGCATGCCACAGACCAGCCACCACCCCCAACACACACTGTGTTTTCTCATGTTTACCAGGAAACTTAAGAAACACAGGGTACAGCCAGCAACCAGCCATCCAGAGGTGGTTGGCACTGACAGCCCTCACCATACCCCAGGCACCAGAGCACCAGTGACCTGCAGGGGCGGAGAAGGGGAGTGGGAGGAGCTTACTAATCACCAAAGATGAGATAAGATTGTTTATTTTTAATTAATTCAAAAGGCAATCCGACTGATGTAATTCTCCTTATACTTTCCTGACTTTCCTATATAGCCAGGTACAACGTAAAGAAAAGAAAGAAAGGAGAGAAAAAAGGAAAGGAAAGGAAAGGAAATTTTAAGACAGACTGAGTGGAAACAGCAAAGGCTTATACCTGTAATCATGGATTGATGTTTACTGTAGGATTCCCAGTAGGTCCCAGCCTGTTCTATACCCATGCAGTCACTTTTGCATGGGAAAGCAAGGAGGGATTAAGTGTGGGGAGATGAAGTGGGAGAGCACTGGGACGGCAGAGGGTGGGGGACTGCAGAGGTCTCGAGGGGCTGCCAGGGAATAGGTGTCACCAGCAGCAGAGACCCCCAGGGGCCACCTTCCCCTTAGTTGCCCCTCTCTCCCAGCCCCAACTTCTGACGCTAAGGCCTGGCCCCTAGGGGTGTTCTGTCTCACTAGCTATCCTGCCCTGCATGGGAACACAAGATTCTGCCTCTTGTTTGGAAAAAACAGGGCTGGAGGTGATTTTCGTCAAAGGAAATTTTATTTGGAAAACCAAGAGGAATGTAAAACAAAACAACAAAAGAAAGCCATTAGGGATGGACAGAGGCGAGGAAGTTGCAGGGCCCCTGCCCCGGAGCAGTGAGGGCTGGATGCAGGTGGGCTTGGCCGGTACATGGAGCCCAGGACCCAGCCTCTATCTCTGCACAGATCCACTGCCCCCATCCCACATAGTGCTGCCCCCCACACACACACACACACAGTGCAGCAGATGTGCACATCTCTGCACAGACCCACTGCCCCACCCCACAGACTGCTGCCCCTGAGAGAGGATACCTGAGAAGGGTGAGGTCCAGGAGAACAGGTCTTCTCAAGGATAAACCTGCAGTGTCCTCTCCATGGTGACTCAGCTCTTGGGAAATCTGGTAGGTAGTTCTATAGGGGCTGGAATAGCATCTCCTGCTTGATTCAGACTAGCCAATGAGAAGACTACCTGTGGGTTGGAACTTTTTGACTGTTGATAAAAAGGGATAGACCAAGCCAGTCCAGGAGAGTGGCTATTTGAAATTCTATGCTGTAAGCTCCTGGCTGGTAAATAAAGTCCTTCCTCTTATAAACATGATGTTTGGCTGCTCTTTCTTTCCGTTGGGCCTCATCTTCCTGAAACACTGTCTCCCGCCGACACAGTCCGGTAGATGCACAGGAAACAATGTGCTGTTGCTCACAGGGCCCTGAACAGAGAGCTATTCTGCCCACCCATTCCGAGCCCCAGAAGCCCCTTGGTCTCCCGTCCAAGCCATCGTCTGTCAAGAGAGAAGCCAGCTGAAGTGTCTCTTCTGCTGCCTCCCTGTGTTCTTACCAAGAGATGCCCACTGCCAGTGCCCCTGAACTGAGGGGTCAGCCTGCTCCTGGTGCATTTCTCTGATCTCAGATTCTCCATCCAGACCACATGCTCATGGGATCTTGTCTTGGACCATCCTGGCAGTCGCCCCTCAGGCCCTCTTTCCAGGGCCTGGGATCTGGTGCCAGTCCTGTCCTGCCTTCTGTGCAAGACTTGCTGGAGCGCATCTCCCAGGCAAACCTCTGCTCAAGCCTGGGCACTGCACACCTCCCTGCAGGGGTGCCCTCACCCCCAGCCTCACTCTGGACCTTCAGGTCAGTGGCACAGGGCTCCACCTTTAGTGCTGCCCCAACCTGCTGTCCCTCACACCTTCTTCATGCTCCCCACCCACCCTCCTCTCCCAAAGTCTGAAGATTGCTTTTCCCGTCCCAGCTCCACCATGCAGCAAGCACCTGGCTTACATAACTCCTTTGCACCATCCAGGAGCAAGCCACCTTTGTAGAGTAGGAAAAACAATCCCAACTAACTCAGAGGATGGAATGAGGGAGGGTATGGGTAAAAGAGCCTCAAAACCATGACTCTGGGTGTAGTTGGTTTACTTGGCCTCTGCAGCAGCCTGGCTGGCAGCCTTGCTGTCTGTCTGCACTGACTGAAATGTTCCTCTCTCTGGCTCTGGAGGGGCACTGCTTCCGGAAGTGGCTTCTCTGTGGCTCCCTGGTTGCCCCTCCTGTTGCCTGTGTTCTCCAGGGCCAGCAGCATGCAGAGGCCACCTGCCACATGGCCACAGGCCCATGGAACGCTAGGTGGCAGCTGACCCCAGGTGCTCACGGGAGGACTCAGCCTGCTGGGGCAGAACAACACCAAGCTAATGAGGAGAGCCCAGGCACATCTGCCCAAGTCCACAGCTGCCTCCTCTTTGGTGCCTGTTGGCAGAAGGACACAAAGAAGGCTCCCTGTTGCTAAACTCAGGCAAAAGCCTTGGAGACAAAGGGCAATCTGGGCTGACCTGGATCCAGCTCTTCTACCGACCAGGGCTTCCCTCATGTCATCCTGGGGAGCAGGTAGGATTGGCTGAGGTCTGGGTGGCACCAGAAGGGCTTATTGTGGCCGCCTCTCATGTGGGAAGGATGCTTTGCCTACAGTGCCTGAAAATCCCTGCGGACATTGGGACCCGGAGGTGCCCCTGGGATCCTGTTCAGGCCGGGGACACAAGCTTTCAACATTCACCAAGCCTCTCTCTGCGTGGCCTCCTTACCCTCAGCATACCAGCATGATCGATCCTCTCCCATTTTAAAATAATTCTTCCTCATCTTTCCTCTCTGTTCACACCCCTCTCCTTGTTCTTACCTTCTTTGCCTGATCACTCCATCACTCTGCCTCACTCACTCTCACTGTCAGTGCCCTATACCCCAAGTCTCTCTCCTGCAGCTTAGTGCTCTGGCACAGGCCACACTCTCACTTTGCCAGCACCAGGTCCCTCCTGCTTGTATCGTGCCACACCTCTTTGATGCGGGCCATATCTGTGCCCTCTCCTTGACACACTCTGTTGCTGCCTTGCTCCAGCCCCATTGAAAGCATTCTTCTGGATCGGCTTTACAGTCTGCTCCAACCCAATACCCTCAACCAGGACTTCTATGCCAAAGATTTCCAAACCTCAGCCTTAGAACCTGTCATCCTTTTCTCCTGGGCCCTGTGTCCATCTGGCTTACTGTGCTCAAGAATGACCTTATCTCTCTGCCCCTCACCCTGAGTCAACCTGTTGTTTTCTGACTCAGCAAAGAACATATCAAGGGACCCAGGGGGTGCCAAAGTCAGACCATCGGAAGTCACTTTTGACTGCTACCCTGACCCACACCATCCACATCACTGTGATAGCCAGGACTTGTCATTCCTGCCCCCTCAGTACCTCTCAAATCTGTCCCCCACCCTGGCCGCAGGCCAAGTCCTCATCAACTCTTCACTGAGCCACTAAAACAGACTCTGAATTGTTTTCTTGGTTTTTGTTCCTGCCTCTCCTCCATCCCCACCACCCACTCCTGCATTGTCCTCACTTTGTGCCATTGTCTTTATAAAATACAAAGCTAAATAAGTTATTCCTATGCCCCAAATTGTCAAGATCCCATCCAAATGCTACTGCAGAGCCCCAAAGAACCTCCCTGCCCTGACCCCACCCCCTTCTTCAGGCGCACATCTTAGCAACCTCCACCACCACTCCCCCAAACTCTGTCTCTCTCGGTGCCATCAAAGTGCCCCTGCCTTGCCTCCCACTGCACCTTGGTCTGGACCACTTCTGCTGCCTCATTTTTGTGATGTGAGGCTCAGTTCAAGATTTTTCAGCTTTCCAACCCTCGTCCTGTGCTGTGTGCTCTTCTCTACGCTTTCTGAATTAAATGACTCAGTGTTGTGATTGTGTGATCACGTGCTGTTAGACACATCTTGCGGAGAACACTTGCATTGTTTTTGCCTTTGGGTCCCCACCATCGAGTTCATTACCTGACACAGAAGGGGTTAGGCACAAGTTTGTTAGATAGGTAGACAGACAGATGGAAAAGTAGAAAATCATTGTCCAGGACAAGTTCCCTGCTTATTCAGAGGTGAACTGGTATTTTGATTCCTCCCTTAATGCCAAGCCTGTGGTATCATTACCTGAAGCCAGACTCAAGACCTCTGCCAATGAAAAAGAAGCCAAACTCTGTAAAATAATTTAAAGAAGTTTATGCTGGGCCAAATTTGAGGACCATAACCTAGAGCTATATCCAAGAAGCCTCGAGCAAGTGGACTCATGGTGGTGGGTTATAGTTTGGTTTATCTGTTTCCGGGAGACAGGTATCACACTTCAAGTCTTAAGTCAATCCATGGAAGGCACATCTCTGGGGCCCACATGCTGGGACAGCTCAAGGGGGTATTTCAGATTATAAGTGAGTTGGTTAAAGAAATGAAGTCTAAAGGCTTGGGATGTTTTAAGTTGGTAAGAAATTCTGTTAATCAGAGAGAAGCCACCAGACTCATACCCAGATGCAGATGATTTACTATGATTATTGAGGACCTGCAGGTGGGTCTTACACAGCCTTAGGCCTGTCAATGAGTCATAGAAGATGTCTCCAAGAAGGGGGGCATGATGAAGCCTGTCCCACCTCCCTTCTCATGTCTAGCAACTCAGCTTAGAGTATCCCCTTGGCGAAGAGGAGTTCCATGTAGTCAGCTGGTGGGAAGGAGCCTTAAAATTTCATTTTAGTTCACAATCCTCCTCTTCTGGCCAAGATCCAGGGGAGCCAGCATTGGCTCTTACTTTGTCCCCTCTGTTGCTGGGGTGTTGTGGCTACCTATTCCGGGTCTATCCAGGCCCTCGGTGGGACCCATGTGGCCAAGAGAAATGAAAAACAAAAATTGCTGATAGCCAATTGAAGGTCTCAAGCCAGAGAGGACTAGGGTGGACAGACTCTCATCAACCCTTTAAAACATTCTGAGAATGTCAAAGGCAAGCCTGAAGAATTAATTCACCTGTAACTATTGAGCTACTAAATTCTTGGATTTACTTGCAACCTTGTAGCAAACATAACATTGTTAACCATTTAAGCTAAAGAATTTAGAGACTTCTGTTGTGTCACAATATTTTAATCTCTTTTATAATTTGTCCCAAGGTAGCTAATAAATTTCTTGTTATATTTCCTTTTGTATAAACCCTATCACCATGAACAATTATACTCAGGAAGCTTTAAGTCTGTGAGAAGCAGGAAATTTTTTTATGATTAGAATGGATACTTGAACCAGGTGGCCCCAAAAGACAAAGTTTCTCATTTAGTATTTGTTTAGGCTTCTGTGTGCCCATCCTCAATCTGGAGGGTACAAACTAAGTCTGTCCCTCAGATTCAGCCTCACACTCTCACATGCCTGCTTCTTCCATGGCAGTCCCTCAGACCTGGGGGGAGGATGTTTGTGGTTTTAGCTGTAGTTTTAGTAGTTCAGTGTTGGCAATTCATAACAGGTTGGGCCTGGAAGCATTCAGTTGTTTTAAATTCTGGTAAACTTGCTATTTACTTAATATTTGTCATGACTCTGGAAAACAAAGCAAAAGAATAAGTAATATTTTAAATAAAAAACCATAAAAAATATTTTAGTTCTTTCCATGACATCTTATGAAAGAAGCAAATCTTGGACTATAGCTAATTATAAACTGTTTAAGAAGAATCAAAGCAAAATAATAATTGTGAATAATAAAAATCTTACCATAGCCATGGTTAAAGATGTATATTTTGTGGCTCACAATTTAACATATACATCTGTAAGTGTATATGTTAATTATAACACTCAGTATATACCATTAACAAAAGATTAACACAATTCACTTTTTTGAGCACCTCTTGTAACTGTAGAAGTCAAATGTGACTTAAGTATTAAAATTTTAATAGTTTTTTCTTTCTTTAAATGTGTATACATTTTTAGCACCCTCTGTATAAATATTAATATTATTGATAATATATGCAAAGGCATATTAGAATTTTAGGAATGTCATACAGTTTAGAAACAGATATTTATAATATATTCATATAAATACTTCCCAAAGATAATTAAATGCCATCCATAATTGACAATGCTTTCCTAACACAGTTTAACATGCCAGTAAGCCCAGTAAGTTTCTCCTGGACTTTAGTGGCTTTGTTATTAAAACTTACTTTGAGGTTAAAATAACTGCATTTATAATTTTGTTTTTCAAAAGTTTGTCAAATAGTGCAGGTTTTAAACATTTGTTTTAAATAGAGTCACAAGTCACTGTAAACTAGTCATCTTCGTTTAACCAAGAGTGACAGTCATCAGAAGATTTTAAAGGAAATCCGGGAAGTGAGACAGGTGTGAACCGCAGCTCCTGCAATTTGGTTTTTCTAGTTAGTCAGAAACCTAAAGACAACACAGGGATTATCTTCATAAAGCATAAACTCTTTGTTTCTGGCCAGTAACCAAAAAGGAAAAAACAAAACAAAACAAACAAAAAACCTTCTTAGTGTGATTGTTTTTGTTTGTTGGTTCTTCATGGAAGACCCATTTGGATAACTTGGAGGTAAAACCTGATGAGAAGGGCACATGCCAGGGTGTGTGCAGGGTGGAGCATGAACAGTATAACACAGGAACATGAATAAGAAACTTCAGCACTTCAAATTGGACACATGACTCTCAGCAACAGCCTAGGAGATTTCCTGGCCATATACAGACACACCAAGCAAGGTCAAGAGTACATCAACATTATATTAAGATACATTGGAAAAAAACATGGTTTTCTCAAACCTTCAAGATAAAATATTCTAACATCAGACCATAATAGCAGACGTAGAATGAGAAGGGGAGAAAAAATGACAAGAGGTGACAGAAAGTTGCAGGTGACAGTTACCAACCCAGCTCATTTAAAGGGAAAAGCTGAAATCAGTAAGACACAGACAAAGTTAGGATTTAAGATATGTCTGCAAATTTTTTTAATTAAAAAGGAAATAGCTTATAGAATTAAAATGAATATATCATGTAATTTCACTAACAGAAAATTAATACTTTAAGAAATCTTTGTTATTTCAACTAAAAATTCTCTTTTTGAATTATAGCCAACTTGATTCATACAAAATTCCTTCCTAGATTCACATCTCTAAAATTTATCCCAATGTGCACAGGTCATCTTTAGCAGACTTATGCTTGCTGTTGTCCTAAATTCCCCTTTTCTTAAATACCCAGTTATTTTAGGACAAAAGACCTAAAACAGACAAACTAAAGTACAAGTGCATGAGGAGGCAAACTGAACCTCTCTCTGTCCTCCCGGTTTCCTTTTGCAGTTTATTCAAAAGGTGAACAAAAATCTTTTGTTATTCGTATTAAAAATATGAAAATCTTTTTCAAAAGAGAAAATCAAATTTTACCTTTGCATTGGTCATTAGTGGAAAAACTAATTTTAACAAAACCTCACAAACAAATCTAGAAAAACATTTGGATTTGTTTATGAGTGCTTCCTTATTTATAAGCAAATTTGTGCCATGTAGGCACAAACACATAATCCATGGACATACACAAAACATATCGCTCACACACAAGCAAAGTTGCAACAGACTTTTTGAGATCAAACAAGCAAGTTCATGAACTCATCCTACAAAAAGTGCTACATACCTCATTGCTGAATATCATTATCGGCACCTTTGAAGTGCTCCCATCGGCCATCTGGTGACTACAGTGATTCTCGTACCTCAAAAACCTACCCATGAGATGGTAAAAGACAACAGGATCCAAATTTCTTTTGACAAATTTGGAACTTGTTCACGTGGCAAAACTTCAGTTGCCCTGATAGGGAACCTAATTATGCCTATGGATCCAAGTTTTTGGTAAAGCAATATTCATGGCAATTTGATTTAAACAATGTCTTTTACCCTTTTTTTTCCTTCAGTTTAAAATGAGTTTTCAATGTCAACATTTTAATTATAGCTGTTGGCACAATCTCCAGTTACTCTTCATTTGGTGATACCAAAAACAATGGGTTTATCTCATAATCAGAAAAAGTTAGCAGGTTTAGAGTGGACAGAAAAGAAAAAAGAAAGACCAGCAGTCTGAGAGACTGGATAGATATTCTGACTCCACAGTGGCAGGTCATCATTTTAGCTATGAATTTCCTTGATACAATTTTCCCTTCAGTAAAATCTTGTGCATGAGAATTGGCCATAACCAGCTGGAGTCCCAGAAACCCTGGCATGACTTTGAGTCTTTCCATTTACACAAATGCTTGCAAGCAAAGGTGCCATAAGGAGGGCATTGTCGTTATCTTTGCTCATTTTTAAGAAATTTGTTTCCCATTTTTCTTTTTAAAAGCAACCAAATTCTAGCCTAGAACTAGGTTAGAGTGTGCTGACTGTGGGCAGGGCTCCAGCGTGTCACCACTGAGTAGTTCCCACACTCAGTTTCTCTCTTTGGGAGTCAAAAAGGTGAGTAATCAGCTCCTACATGTGGAAATGTCACCAGATTAAGAGGGTCTGGCCACCTGTCACTGTCAGTAAAACAGCAGAGACAGGGACAGGTCCACCAAACTTTATGTCAGAAGGCAGGCAATTCTCAAGAACAGTGAAAGTAGCCTCTCCAAGACTGTTCTGTTCTTACATTCCCCAAATCACAGTTTTATAGATGAAAGTTCAAAGTAGAAGCCATATTAACCCTTATCTTAAACAACAATAATAAGCATAACCCATGACCCAAAACAACATTCCAATTCAAAAGTTAATCTCCTAAATCAATTGCCCTAAACTACTCAAGATATATACACTTTTAGGGTAAAGCTGAATTTACAAAACAGCAGGAATGGGAGACATGAGGTGAAGCTTGCATAGGACCCAACAGAGCAGACCAGCTGTGTCATCTCAGCCCCACCCTGAAAGCCTCCATCTTATTCTCACTACATGCACTTTCAAATCCCAAATGAACTTTCTATTAATTAGTTTTGTTGGGGAGTTCCCTATAGGGCCACTTGTGCTGCAGGAAATTTCCCCAGGCAACTCCCACTCAGGCTCCTGTCACCCAGGGGTGCCTATTGGCTGGTATGGGGGGAGGGAAATAAAATGCCCTTTCTCTTCAGAGCTGAGCAACTCAGTCTCTCATTTATCTATGAACAAGTCAATTTGGTTTCCTCTTTAGCAAATGTGCAAAAAGGCCAACTTAATTTTAGGATGGAAAGGTAGTGAAGAAGCCCCTTTAAATCAAATCAAATCAAAATTAGGATCCCAAATAACACTTCCCTAGGAGAAGAGCCAACAGCTCAGAATAAATCCAGGACCATCAGCCAAGAATGGAGGAACTGGGGAAGACTTACCAGTTCCACCCAAGGAGAAGCTCAGAGTTGGGGGACCCCAAAAGGGGCCACGTGGGTACCTGGCACTGAATTTGAGCCACACCATCCAGAGTCTTCTCTGAGCTCCATGTCTGTATACCAATCTTGTCAACAAATTCTGTAAAATAATTTAAAGAGGTTTATTTGGAGCCAAATTCGAGGATCATGGCCTGAAGCCATGCCAAATAAGCCTTGAACGAGTGGACTCACTGAGGTTGAGTGACAGTTTGGTTTTGTGTATTTCAGGGAGACAGGAATTACAGGGAAAGTCCTAATTCATATGTGTAAGCTATACAGTGGTATGGCCCCAAAACGCTAGATATCTCAAAGGTAGAGGGTGTTAAGGATTATAGGTGAGCTTAAAGATTCTTAAATTTTTAATTGGTTAAAGAAATGCGGCTTCATCTAAAGGTTTGGAATATTTTAAGTTAAGTAAGTCTGCAAATCAGAGATCTGCCAAAGGCCATAAGTTTGTCCTGTAGGCTGAGGGCCTGCAGATTGGTCTTGCACAGCCTGAGGCTTGTCAGTGAGCTACAAAGGACATCTCAAGAAGGGAGAGGTGAGATGGGGGTGTCCGACCTCCCTTTCCATAGCCAGCAACTCAGTTTTACTAATCTTAGCCATGATGGGGTCCTTTCAGTCAGCAGGTAGGGCCTGTGCTTAAAAGATTTGATTTTAGTTCACACCTCAGAATGACCCAATGCAAAATAGCTGGGTGCTTTCACCAGAGTCAGGGGGCTGGAACACTTTGCTAGGTTCAGTAACAAAAAGTTTAGACCTTGTTTCCTAGCTCACTCTGGAGAAGGGAAAGAGCCACTGTGGGGATCCACCTGCACCCCTCACTTTGACCTGGAGTGATAGTTCTTGCCAGACCAGGGAGACAGGAACATGCAGCTAAGAGGTCTGTCCCTGCAAAAGAAGGAAGCTCCCAGCGTGGGGTGTTGGCCTAAGGACATCCAGGACAAGAGCACAGAAGGCAGAGCCTCAACTCACAGTTTAAATACCGTAAGACAAAAGCACATTCTTAAGGACAAAGAGTCCTTGTACCTATCTTTGGTGACAAGAAGCAGCTGTAAGAAAACCAACAGTGCTGCCTTACCTTGGCTGGGTATCTTTCCTTCCTGGCTGGGCCTCTGTCCTTGCTGTCTCTGACTTCCGTTCCTACCCAACTGCCTCTTACTCAGGCTTCAAAGCCCAGTGAACACACGGGGCCTCCCTGAGCACCCACCCAGCTGGAGTGGACATGTACTTTTCCTTGCATTTCTGTAGCACCTAACTCACAACACCACCCTCAGCTATGTTTCCTATGACAGTCTGTATCTATGTTCCTGAAAGGAGCTGTGTCTGCATGTCCCACAGTTCCAATCCTGCACTCTGGGTGAGAAGCGACACTAAGAAAGGGGGTTGGGGGGTGGGGTGGGAGGAGAACCTGGCCTGCAGAGCCAGGAAGTCTGCAAGTCCCTAAGAATGTGGGTATCCGGTAATCTAGGTCACCAATGACCAATAGAAAGAGACAGTAATCAATGACCAATAAAAAAGGGCAATACTGCCTGGAGGCACAGAGAGGCCAATGAAAGAGTTATAATCAATTTCAAACAGAATATTTATACCCCTGTAGGCCTTTGTGTCTCCATCTCCATCTGTCTCATCTTCTCTCCCTCATGAGAGGGACTCACTGCCTACTTTCTTGGGAAGTGCTCTAATTTCTCTCTGTTCTTCCTAAATAAAACCTCTCTTTGTTGCCCTGAAACTTGTACAGGTGACTTTACTCTCTATCCAACCCTGCCTGTGCCATTCCAGTTTTATTTTCAGTTTCCAGTCACTTTTGCTTTCACTCACCACCATGAACTTTCTAGCTCAGCTGAGTAATCAAACCAGGTCAACTAGGTTCAAGGAACTGGGACCCCCTCAACCCCCAACACTAGGCACGTGATAAAAGCCCATTGAACTGAATAATAATTATAAAGCAACATGCAGACGACCAGGTTCATAAGTTCAAAATAGATGGAAAGAATAGGAGTAATCCCATGGGTGGAGTCCCTGGGAGAGGTGTGGCTGAAGAAAGCTATTCAGATGCATGAACCCTAAACTCCGATTTGAACCTGACTATCATCTTAGCTTCTGGGAGGGAAAAGTCCAGTTTCTCTCTTTCCTTACCCGTCTTGGCTCCCCACCAGTATAGGACGGCAGCATAGCAGAGTGGTTCGAAATGCAGACTTTCAAGGCAGACTGCTGGGTATATATATATCCTGGCTCAGCCTTTTAACAGCTGTGTGACTAGCTTGGGCTGGTCACTTCACCTCTCTAGTCTTAGCTTCCTCCTTCATAAAGGAGGAATAAAACAGTGCCTACTTCACTGGGTTTTGTGATGAGTAAATCTAAGTAAAGATGATGTGTTAATCTAAGTAAAGCATTTGCTGTGTGCCTGAAACTCATCTTTATGCTTTCCGCAGATTAACTTACTTAATCGTCACATAGCCCAGTAACACTGGGACTATCTTTATCCTTATTTTAAGGTGAGGAAACTGAGATGCAGAGAGGTATTCTATTATGAGCTCGGATGGGATGATCAAAGATAATACCGTAGCCATTAGCATACATCACACTTCCCCAGACATGACAAGCTTAGACCTGCCCACCCCAAATCACCCAATACTTCCTCCCAAGCACCAGATCACAATCAAAGCTCTAAATAATAATAATTTTGCCTTTGTTAAAGTTTACAACCACCCTCACAACACTTTCACATTTGATCCTCACTACACCCCTAAGAATGAGCCATCACTTCTGGGACTTTCCAAATGAGCTTCCCAGACCCAAAGAGGGGAGGGGACTTGAAGACAGCACAATGGAGCAGGAGAAGCTGGCCTCTGTGGGAGGTTTGATGCCCCCACCAGGATCCAGAGCTCCTCCCCTACACAGCTGACTGCAGACCCAAACCCCTCTCTTCTGCACCCCCTTCCCAAGGCTGAGCAACTTACTCTGCAGACAAAGGAGCATCAGCCTCTGCCCAGGGCATGCTCAGCAGCTGCGGCTGCCTGGTGAGCACCACCGGGAGGTAGACTTATAAAGAGACTGCCAGGGCCCCAAGGCTCTAGAGGTGACAGAAAACAGAAAGGAAGCTATGATCAGAGTCTTTAAAAAATGTGATTAAAAGTAATATTCAAAATAAAAGAATAAGTTTGGAAGAACATAGTTAAGTTTCTATCTCCAGGAGAAACAAAGAAATGAACCAAAAATTTAGAACTAATAGATGAATGGCCAATATGTGAAAAAGCAAATGTTCTACTCATAATTAATGAAAGGGATTTAAATCACAGCACTTGAGATACCAACAATTAAAGTGGCAACTTTTAAAAATTATAGTTCTTGATATGGTTGAGTTTATAGGGGCTAAACATTCATGGGAATGCAAATTGAAACAACCTTTTGAGAGAATAGTTTGGGCTTGGCACCTGTGGCTCAAGTGGTTAAGGCACCAGCCAAATACACCTAAAGTGGCAGGTTTGAATCTAGCCCGGGCCCACCAAACAACAATGCCGGCTGCTACCAAAAAATAGCCGGGCGTTGTGGCAGGCGCCTGTCGTCCCAGCTACTTGGGAGGCTGAGGCAGGAGACTCGCTTGAGCCCAGGAGTTGGCAGTTGCTATGAGCTGTGATGCCACAGCACGCTACCCAAGGGGACAGCTTGAGACTCTGTCTCAAAAAAAAAAAAAAAAAAAAGAGAGAGAGAATAGTTTGGTCTGTGGTAGATAAGAGTCTTAAAATTCCTGATGGTCTTTGACCTCTCAATTTACCTCTATTTACGTTAAGGAAAACATAAATAATCCATAATTAAGCATAAAAATATATGCTTAAGAATATTCTTAGCTGGGCACGGTGGTTTAGGCCTATAGTCCCAGCTACTCATGTGGCTGAGGCAGGAGGATCACTTGAGCCCGTGAGTTTGAGACCAGCCTGGACAATATAATGAATGAGAATGCATCTCTTAAAAAAAAAGAATATTTATATTGTTGTTTTATAAAAGAAAGAAAAAGAGGCAACCTAAATAGCTAAAGAGAGGGAGTGATTAAATAAGTAATGTTACCCCCATTCTGTAGAATTCTTTATTACCACTAAAAATGATGTTAAAAGCTTGAACATTATTTAATGACCTTTAAAAAGTTAATTTTTTATTATTATGTGAAAAGCATGTGAAATAAACTGTATGTTGTATTCTATGTATAGCATAATCCCATTATTACAGAAGTACATATGTATATACAGGGACACTAGTGATGTGACTAAAAATTCAGATGCAGAGCCAGAGTGGTTGGGCCTGACCCTGAAAATGCCCTTCAGTAACTGGGGGACCATGAGCAAGTCCCTTAACCTCTCTATGCTTGTTTCCCTTATCTAAATAAGAAGTAATAGTGGCATCTATCACTGATGCTGGGAGGAGGGAAAGACTTAACATCCAGGACACAGTAAGGTGTGTACTTTAGCTCTGCCCATCATTGCCTAGCTGTGTGCACAGACAAGTGAATGGAAGGGTGCACAATGTAATGACTCTTCCCACTGGGTGGGAATAGTTATTCTTCCTTTTGATATCTCAATTTTCTAAATTCTCTTTCATGGACAAAAGAAAAAAAAGATATCCTTACTAAAAATAAGAAGACTGTGGAAAAGTTCTCAAGAAGAAAGATAAGAAATAAGAGCCCAGACCAAGAAACCAAGAGACAGTTGATCTACTAAGAAAGCAAGAGAGAAAGCACAAGGGTATGAGAAGCCAGGAGCGGGGCAACCAAAAAACACCAAGCCTGGGATGGTTAATCGTGTGTCAACTTGGCTAGATTGTGGAGTTCGCAGCCAAATACCCATCTAGGTGCTCCTGTAATGGTATTTGTTTAGATGTAGCTAACACTGACATCAGTAGATTTTGAGTAAAGCAGGTCACCCTCCACAATGTGGGCAGGCATCATCCAGGTATCATCCATCCAAGTTGAAGGCCTTAAGAGGAAAGACAGAGGTCCTGGGACTAGGAGGGAGTTCTGCCCCAGACTGCCCTTGCACACAAGCCTGCAACATTGGCTTGCTGTGACTTTAGCCTGCCAGCCTGTCCCTCAAGCTTCTGACTTGCCAACCCACAATTGTATGAGCCAATTCCTTAAAATTTCTCAACGTGAACTCTCAACCCTCTGCCTCTTCATATCCATCTATATTGTATTCGCTCTGTTCTCTGGAGCCCTGACTGATGCCCAGACCATGTGAAGAAGCCATGGAGAATAGTGACCAACCTGCACATAGCACCCTCCATCGGGAGCCTCCTTAGTGGTGGTCAGGTAGCCTGTGTTGTCAGTGCCTGTACTTTCTTTATTGCCTGAACAGACAGTTGTTATTATGCTCAAAAAAAAAAAAAAAAACTGATCAGATGCTCATTAGTGCTTGAAAGCATGTAAGACTATTGCTGAACTGTGTTCAGCCACCAGAGAGCCAGACACAAGCGGCCAGCAGTGATGGAGGAAGGCAGGCCACTCAAGCTCATACTGTCTGAAAGACCATCTCATCCCCTATGCTCACCAAGTGGGGGTAAAGAAGGAGTAAAGGAGCTGGGGGCAGAGAGCGAGCTTTGTGCATGTCATGGATCTTTGGTCTGACATCAGCAAACTGTAGGTCACTGGTGGATCTTGTCATCAGCGTTATGGGGCTGGCCTACTCCTGACTCTTGATCTGTTTTCCCTCAAGGTTTTCTAGTTTTGTGTTCAGTAGCTGTTCAAGTAAGCAGCAGGTTAATTCTGGCCATTTAAAGCAGAACAAACTGAAAACGTACTGGAAGTGGGACAGCTTCCCTTTAGCTAGCCCAGTGTTACAGTCTGAATGGCTGTCAGGTGTGATTTTGAGAACATGGTCTTCCTCACTTAAGAAACAAAATAAAACCAAAAATGCCTTCATGGTGGAGCAGGGTTGATCCTTCCCATGTACCACACTGTAGGACTTCACCTCACACCTTGCACTGTGCTGTGTTTGGTTATCACATGACGCAGCAGTGGGTTCAAAGAGACAGAACCTGAGTGGACTGTGGGCATGAGTGGAGTGTGGGAGTGATTAGAGAGGGATGAGTGGGAGTGTGGGAGTGAGTGGAGTGTGGGAGTGAGTAGAGGAGGATGAGTTGGAGTGTGAGAGTGAGTGGAGTGTGGAGTGAGTGGAGTGTGGGAGTGAGTAGAGGAGGATGAGTGGGAGTGTGGGAGTGAGTGGAGTGTGGGAGTGAGTAGAGTCTGGGAGTGAGTGGAGTGTGGAAGTGATTAGAGGGGGATGAGTGGGAGTGAGTAGAGTGTGGAGTGAGTGGAGTGTGGGTGTTAGTGGAGTGTGGAGTGAGTGGGATGGTAGGAGTGAGTGGAGTGTGCAGTGAATGGTATGGTGGGAGTGAGTGGAGTGTGGGTGTGAGAGGAGTGTGGGAGTGAGTGGTATGGTGGGAGTGAGTGGAGTGTGGGTGTGAGAGGAGTGTTAGAGTGAGTGGGACTCAGTTTCTGGAATTAAAAGAACACATTTCATTTAATTTTGTGGGAGTTCAACCCACCTAGGTGTGAGTGGAGTGTGGGTGTGAGAGGAGTGTGAGAGTGAGTGGAATGTGGGTGTGAGTAGAGTGTGGGTGTGAGTGAAATGTGAGTGTGAGAGGAGTGTGAGTGGAGTGTGGGAGTGAGTGGAGTGTGGGTGTGAGAGGAGTGTGGGTGTGAGTGGAGTGTGGAGTGAGTGGAGTGTAGAGTGACTGGAGTGTGAAGTGACTGGAGTGTGAGAGTGAGTGAAGTTTGGGAGTGAGTAGAGTGTGAGCATGAGTGGAGTGTGAGAGTGAGTGAAGTGTGGGAGTGAGCGGAGTGTGGGTGTGAGTGGAATATGGGACTGAGTGGAGTGTGGGCATGAGTGGAGTGTGGGAGTGAGTAGAGCATGGGAGTGAGTGGAGTGTGCGGTTGAGTGGAGTGTGCAAGTGAGTGGAGTGTGGGTGTGTTGGGTGGTACTTTCTCACGGGGAAAGGACGGCTTGGCAGTGGGTGCAGGCTCACTTCTAGAATTGTATGAAAGCAAGAAATGACTACACACTCTTAGATGGCAGGTAGCAAAATGTCTTTATTTTCCATTCCCTTTTATTGGGAGTTAGTCACAAGTATCACATTGATCAATAATCCTAACATCCTCAATTTTAATCTTAAACTATAGAAAAGAAAGAAAGGCCAGGAAAGTGAGATAACCTGTCTTAAGACTAGCCTCAGGCTATTCCATGTAGGAGGTTGTTAAGCCTTGCCTGCAGGCCCCCATCATGCTTTCCCAGGTCACTTTGGCCTCAACAATAACACATAATACTCATGAATCTTTTCAATCAGTTTCTGGAATTAAAAGAACACATTTCATTTAATTTTGTGGGAGTTCAACCCACCTGGGTGTGAGTGGAGTGTGGGTGTGAGAGGAGTGTGAGAGTGAGTGGAATGTGGGTGTGAGTGGAGTGTTGGTGTGAGTGGAGCATAAGAGTGAATGGAGTGTGGAGTGAGTGGAGTATGGGAGTGAGTAGAGCCTAGGAGTGAGTGGAGTGTGGGTGGGAGTGGAGTATGGGAGTGAGTAGAGCCTAGGAGTGAGTGGAGTG
>NW_003852569.1:404430-440097 GCF_000181295.1 Otolemur garnettii
GTGAGTAGAGCCTAGGAGTGAGTGGAGTGTGGGTGGGAGTGGAGTATGGGAGTGAGTAGAGCCTAGGAGTGAGTGGAGTGTGGGTGGGAGTGGAGCAAAAGAGTGAATGGAGTGTGGAGTGAGTGGAGCATGAGAGTGAGTGGGGTGTGGGAGTGAGTGGAGCATGAGAGTGAGTGGAGTGTGGGAGTGAGTGGAGTGTTGGTGTAAGTGGGAGTGTGGGAGTGAGTGGAGTGTGGGCGTGACTGGAGTGTGGGAGTGAGTGGGAGGGTGGATGTGGACCATCCAAGGAGATCAGGCACCAGGCAAGGTGCAGAGATGAGACCTCCTCAGCCTTATCAGAGTATCCATCAGGGAGGCAGTGAGTACTCCCTTTCCATGTTAGTAAAACCTAAACCGTTTTTTAAATTCAGATCATAGGAACTGATGGAAAAAGATTTAAAAATGACAGAACTCACACATTTGTGTGAATGATTTTAACTTTGATGAAAACCTTAGCTTAAGAACAAGTGCATTCACCATAAATTCCAAGATAATTTGCCCAGCACATCTGAAGCTAACACAAATCCTTCCTCACTGGGTAACTGAACTCAGTAACCACACAGGTCTTGAACTCTCCACAGTTCCTTCTCCTATGAGTCTGGTTCTATGTCAACTATTGTCAGCATACCCTCAAATATCCATAGCCTGTACCACAGCTTTAATAGAAGTGGTACAGAATTTTCCATCTTTCCATTGAAGTCAAAAGTTCAAACTTTTCACCAACTGTAATTCAAGCTCCTTTGAGACTTACTCTGCTACTAAGTAGAGAAATGTTTCACCCACCTATAACAAGTCAGTGTCTGCTTTGAGATGTCTGGCCTTGTCAGATGAAAACCAATGTGTGCCCTCCACATGTTGACTTGGGGTTTTATGTGTAGTTCCTGTCTCCATAAACATATAAAACCAAACTCTAACCCAGCTACCACAGGCACAATCTCTCTCAGGACCTTTTGAGGCCATGTGCTCTGGACCAGTCACACACACTCAGCTCACAAGCAACCTCTTTAAATTATCTCACAGGCTTTGAATTCTTTTCTGTTAATACCAATTATCAGGAAAACATTTTAAGATGCATTATTTTATAATTTAATTTTAATTGTTTAATGTGGGGTAAACCCCCACAAAAATTAAATGAAATGTGCTCTTTTAATTCCAGAACTGAGCAAAAAGACTTGTGAGTATTATGCGCTTTTGTCAAAACCCTAAGCAACCTGGGAAAACACAGTGGGGGCCTGCAGGCCAGGCGTAAAAACCTCTTGAAGGTAACCCCGACTGTGCAGTCAAGTCAGCCTGTCAGATAAGGGTTGAAACGGCCCATCTGTGCAGAGGACAGGACTCAAAGGTTGATGTGAGTAAAAAGAAAAACTCCATCATAATGATGTGAGTAAAATACTCCATCGTAACTGCAGGATCTCCAAAGCCATAAGAAAAAAGTCATGAAGCCAGTTTCTCGGAAATTTAATTGAGTACATAGAAGAGAAAGGTTTTACTCCTCTGTTTATCCTAACCTTTACTTTCAACAATAGAAGTCAGATAACTATTGTTCTTCTAGATCTTCTAAAAGGAATAGCCTGAGGCTAGCTTAAGATGGTTGTCTCACTTTCCCAGACTTTCTTTCTTTTCTATAGTTTAAGATAAGAAATGAGAATGTTAGGATTATTGATCAATGTGATGTACGTGACAGCTCCCAATAAAGGGGTGTGGAAAATAAAGACATTTTGCTACATGCCACCTAAGAGTGTGTAGTCATTTCCTGCTTTTAAACAATTCTAGGAGCGAGCTTACACCTGCGGCCAAGCTGTCCTTCTCTCCCTGCAAGAAAGAACATCACCTAACAGTTTATTATTTAATCTATACAGCATCCATGAAGGAAAAGGAATTCTATAAGCTCTGTTTTTAGAAAGAGGCCAAGACTTAGAGATATTAGGGATTTGTCCCACGTCACCGAACACGTGCATGGAGGATCCAAAATGTGTCTGAATTCAGCAGGCCCGCAAAGTCCTCAGTTTTTACTTGAACAACAACAAAAAAGCTTATGGTTCCAAAAGACAGGTTAAGAAGACAACAATTTAGAAGCAAAGAGGGAGGCCCTGGGCTCTTGGGCTGGTGACGCCCAAAGCAGAGGTTGAATCCGTTATCCCATGTGCCACCACGAGACTCCTCAGGGCACCACGCTCCTGCCTGGGAGGGCTGCTTCTGAAGCCTTGCCCTCCTGTGGGGCCACCATAACCTATGCTAATATTCCTCAGTGTGACCTCCACCTAGGTCCTTGTTCCCACACAGTCCAGGGGACTGCGGAGGAGTCTGCGTATTGGCAAAAACACGCTACTTTCCACTCCTGGGCATTCATGCTTCCCACCCCAGCCCAGCATGGAGGCAACGTGCCAGGAAAACCAACCTTCGGCTCCACCCCATCGGCCCCCCCCCCTCAGTCATCAGGGGGACCTTGGACATGCCGTGTCACCTCTTTGAAACTCAGGTCCCTCCTGTGAAGTGTGGGATAAGAAGAACCTTCCAAATGTGAGAAGTAAAGTTGTCAGCACTGTGGCTTGCACACGGTTCAGCACACAGTCAGTCCACACCAGTTGGGCCAGTAAATGAACTGACAGTCTCTTCCAGACCCTGGGGCTCCTCACATCCTCCTCTGCAGTATCTTCTAATGTCCAGGGCAGGATATCCATTTCACCTGAATTTAGTTAGTAAGTCCTGAGTGAAGTGTTAGCCAGTGGATCCTGGGCTCTGAGCCTAGGATCACCACTGTGCAGCCTCCAGGCCTCACCCATGACCACTTCCCCATGGCAGCCAGTGACGCAAGTCCAGTAGTCAGGGCCCCCCTGGTGTGCGTGGGTGAGGGTGAATTCTGCCTTGGCTACTCCTGTGACTTCACCAGCACATGTTTGAAAAATAATAGCACTCACTTGTGCCAAGTATGTATTCCATGTCCAGAAATGGTTGGCAGGTACATAGATTTGTATAACTTTTACAATAATTACACCAGAAACATTCAATTTGGAAATGAGGGTGCTGAGATCAGGTTCTTAGAACTCAGATGGGAAGACTGGGCACCCTCAGAGTCCCACAGCAACATTGCATACAGGGACTTCTCACTACAGAGCTCCCCACGAGGCTGGGCTGGGTACTGACCCAAAGTCATAGAAGTTGAATAATATTTCTTCTGTTTCAGAGGTAACTGTAGCTTCACTTCAGATTGGTCTGCAAATGGATCCTAACGCTAGTTTTATGTTCCTTTGTTCTGAAATAGAAAAGGCACATAAACAATACAAAGTGACCGTAGAGAGTTGTAGGAAATCCTTTTGGGGAAAAAAGAAAACCCAAACCTTTGTTAGTGAAAAATCACTCACTGCTTTTTCTAATTTCTATTTTTTAGTTTTCTAAAGTGTGTGTTTTTTATTGTTTATAGATGATGCTTATTTATTTATTTGTATTAAATCATAACTGTGTATGATTACATGGTACAATGTGCGGATTTGATATACAATGTGGAATGCTTAAATCAAACTGATTAACACAGCCATCACCTCACTTACTTATTTGTTGTGGTAAGACATTTATACTACACTATTTAGTTTTGAAATGTACCATTGCATTGTGTGCAGTAGGTGAGATCCCACCAAATGGCCTCCCTCCTTCTGTACTCCCCCCTCCCCTTCCCTCTCCCTGCTCTTCCCTCCTTTCTGGACTATAGTTGTGTTTTATCATTTGTATGAATGTGTAGGTGATTATATATTGATTTCATAGTAGTATTGAGTACGTTGGATACTTTTGCTTCCATTCTTGAGTTTCAGTTCCATCCAGGTAAACATAAAAGTTGTAAAGTCTCCATCCTTTTTATGACTGCATAGTATTCCATGGTGTACATATACCACAATGTGTAAATCCATTCATGGGTTGATGGAGTTCATTCATGCTCCCATGACTTGGCAGTTTATTAATTGGATTGCAATAAACATTCTGGTGCAATGTCTCTTGTAAAATGATTTTTTATCATCTGGGTAGATACCTAGTAGAGGAATTGCTGTATTGAATGGTAGGTCAACTTTAAGTTCCTTAAGAATTCTCCAAACCTCTTTCCAAAAAAGTTGTATTAGTTTGCAATCCCACCAGCAGTGTAGAAGTGTTCCCTTCTCTCCACATCCACGCCAACATCTGTAGTTTTGGGATTTTGTGATGTGGGCTAATCTTACTGGAGTTAGATGATATCTCACTAAATTGCATTTCTCTGATGATTAAAGATATTGAGCATGTGTTTGTTGGCCATTCGCCTGTCATACAGATGATGCTTCTCGAAGAGGATAATGAGTGATCCATTTGAACATTAATTTCATCTTCTATGGATTCAAAAGAATCGTTCACTACTATGCTATCACTATTTTATGGATAAGGAAACAGAGGCTTGCAGCGGTTAAGGAACCAACCAAGCCATGTAGCCAGTTGCATGGTGGAACCGTGTGGGTCTCTCCACTCCTGAAGATGAGCACCCTGCTGTGTGCCTCTGGCTCCTCCCCATGCAGGCTTCATCACGGCAGCCCAAAGGTAATGGATGTACAGATTTACAAACAGTGGCCTCCAGAAGGAGCTCAGGGACCCTCAGTACACAGCACCTTATCCTCTTCCTGTTAAATAAGAATTATATTTCCAAGCCTCCAGAGGAACTCCCTACTTCCCTGGCTTCCCCCTTTACAAACCCTTGGTTGTCCTCTGTTCTTCAGCTAGCTCAGAACACCCTGCCATCACCTCGGAATCCCACAGACCTCCCTGGGAGCCAGAGGTGCTTGGAGGAGGAAAAGCTGACCTAACCTGGTGGAGGCCAGTATGGACAGGTCTGCAGGGCTAAACCCAGCACAAACCCAGTCCATCCTGATCCAGAGCTATTGGAGCTTTTCCCAATTTGGTCCCAGGATCCCCTTTTAGCCTCGGATGTGGAGGGATCCCAGTCCATCCCTAGGAGCATAGGGATAAAATGCAGGAGCTCAAGTGACATGGAAATAGAGGGCCAGCATGCTGAGTGAGACATTGCCCACCTTCCTGTTTTCAGGAGGAGGCTGTGCTCTCCTGAGAAGTGAGCAGGGCTTTCATGTCCAGCCATCATATTGCAGAGCTCCCAACATAGGTGTATATGTGTCCCAGATGCAGCTGTTGCACACGATGAACTAATGCTCAGATTTGGCCGAAGTGAAAAGGTTGAAGAGTAAAATCTCGTAGATCTATCTTTCTAAAGACATGGGTGGGGGGCGGTATTATGTAGCTAAGCAGGTTGGGAAGGAGGTTTTAGGGAACCATGGAGAAATCTGTGTTTTTAGTCTCAGATAACATCTTGAGCAACCAGACTTTAGGCATCAGCAGTTAATTTTTTATTTTTTTATATGAAAAGGCATTTTATTGTTACCATTTTACTATATAACATATTAATGAATATACCAGATTGCATTTTCTCAAATGGCATATGAGGCACATTTCTCTCTAATTCCCTGGAAAACCTCAGTATCATCTGTCCTTTGGAGGATTCAGTTTCTTACGACGAGTGTGATACTGTCCGCGAGGATACCAGCCATGCTTAGTAGTAAAGAACATTTTGCTAAGTTGTTCTCTCATGGGTCCTTGTTCAAGCCATTCGCTTGTTTCTGCTACTCTGGTTTTCAGCACTTGATCATGTGTTTCTTCATTATTACCCACAGGATCTGGCCGAGGAATCGGTTTTGTGTGTTCATATGGAACGTCCACAGAAGGGAGGTAGCAGACTATTGTCCTGCCATCAGATGTCAAAGCGAGCTCTACTTTGCAATTACAGTCATCTGGTAGAGAAGAATATGTAGATCTATGACAAACACAATATAAAGCTCCATTTTGGACTAAAATAAACATTTTAAGAAACTTCTCTTTGATATCACCCATTTTACTGCTGCTCCAGCCATGGTGTATCAAGATACTTATGAAAAAAGATGTTTTGAAGAAACGTTGCTTTTAAAATCTGCTTCTAAAAAAAATCAGTTTTTATCCCTTAACAGTGCCTCGCAGTGAGCCCACCATCTTCTTTCAATCCGGGTCCTCAGAGACACCCAGCAGTTAATTTTTTAAAGGCATTAAATTATTTTTGTAAAGTTAATTTACACATTTTTTTGTGACCCTGGAGTTCTTTCTTTCTGTTTGACAACAACAACGAAACACCAGAACACAGTGGCTGATGGTCACTGTGAGAACAAGTGGTACAGGGAAGGAGGCAGCAGTTTTCAGTGCACAGAAGCAAGGACCAAGTCAGAATTTACTAAAAATATTATAGTACTAAAATCTCAAGGAGCCCAGCTTACAATCGCACATTTACTGCAAAGCAGCCTTGTCCTCAAAAAGGGGAATAATCTAGAACAGATGATTAAGGAAATAAACAAGCAGTGATAATGATTAGAATAAAATAACCACACCAGCAAAAGATAGCTGGGAGCACGCTGCCCTGCTGAGACAACCTGGAAACACATTAGGAAACACATTACCGAGGCGGGGTTACTGGTGGTTCTGCAGGGGTGGGGCCTTTGCATGGAGCAGACACACAGGAAGCTCTGGAGGCAGGAAGGGCTGCAGGATGCCCACAAAGGCAGCAGGGGCTGAGGCTTTGCAGTGAGTGACAGCCCCATGGTTTTGACCCCAGACTGTGATAGGAATAGGACAAAGTGGGAAATGAATCTGTTCCCTGTCCATTTCAGTCAACAAGGGTTCGGTGCCACCCACACTGGGTAGAATTCTGAGAAAGGGCACTGAAGAAGCAGCAAGAGGCAGCCTCTCCAGGCCCTCACCTCTCCTGCTGTGATTCTCTTTTTCCCAGGGGGATGAAAGATCTTGGAATCTTCCAGTTTCTTCTTCCAGGAGCTCTGCTTATAGGTTGGACATCAGATGTGGGACAGTCAGACTCCCTGAGAAATGGAAGATTCCAGCTTTTTCCAGCAAACCAAGGATGCAAATGATGGTGTTAGCCAGTGACCAGGACTCAGAGAAACCACAGGGCCAGCACAACCTGTCAGGGCAGGGATTACAGCCAGAAGGTTAGTAGATACTCACTTAAGCCAACTTAATACCAATTAAACCGACTTAATACCAATAAGGAAGCTTCTGGTATCTGCCTAATCCTTCCTGGCATTTCTGGGGCTGAACTTGAGCACTCCCAGGAGGAAGCAAAGCAGTGGAGTGCAGACAGAACTGCTGCTGACATGGGCCAGGAATCCCCATATTTCTGAGTAAAAGTTCTTTACTCCACACTTGTGGCGTCTGACTATATTTTTTAATTTAACATTTAATGAAATTCTATTTTGTTGTTCATGGCCTGTTAGCTCAGATAGACTGATTTTCTGGAAAGCAGATCTTATTCTTTCTTTGGGCCCACTAAATGTGGCAGATATCAGCTGCATCTGACAAAAAAAATCAAGTAGAGGTCATCAGTAAATTTTCAAATAAGTGTGTGAGAAGGAACCAAAGTGCAAAGATGAGTTTCTGCCTCTTTGAGGTATTTTTGTTTACTCCAAGGCAGTGTAAGCAGAGAATAAGAGTTTGGCTCAAGTTCAGATCAGGTCCCTGGCCTCCCTGCCCTCCAGCATACCTGTCAAATGCAATACCAGGTAAAGTCACTAATGTCGAACTAAATAACAAGGAGAGGATCTCTCTAAAAAAAGAGACACTTCCTCTGGAAGAGGGCACTACAGTGGGAATGCCCGTGCCACAGTGAACCGTGTGTGTCTCTGTGTGTCTGTGTGGTTTTTTATTTGTTTTGAGACAGAATCTCGCTCTGTTCCCCTGGGTAGAGTGCCGTGGCATCACAGCTCACAGCAACCTCAAACTCCTGGGCTAAAGTGATCCTCCTGCCTCAGACTGCCAAGTAGCTGGAACTATGGGTGCCTGCCACAATGCCTGGTTAGTTTTTCTATTTTTAGAACAGATGGGGTCTCACTCTTGCTCAGGGTGGTGTCCAATTTCTGAGCTTGCCTTGGCCTCTCAGTGCTAGGATTATAGGCAAGACACAGGGCCTGGCCAAAGTTGAAAATTACTTTTGAAAGAGTAAGTAGAATTACATATATATTGACTACAAAGATCACTAATAAGGGTCACACCAATCCTAGGTTTGACAGGCATTTGCTGGGCAGATGTTCTCACAGAAGTATTTTTTTGGTGTAAGATTGTGGTTTTTACAGTCTTCTGTGATAGTTTTGTTATCAGGCATACAAGCCTGAGAGCCCTCTCCTCGTAGTTTTCCTGGGCTCTACTTGTCAAGGGTTTTAACACAAGCAACTCCATTTTGATTCTGACAACTTTCACACTAATTTATAATAAGTCTTCACAGTATTATAAACTAACCAACTGACAGTTGATTAGAGACTGTCTGTCCCAATGTCTCCTGCCTCCACATCTCCCTGGCCCTTCTCAGTCAGCTCCTGCTCATCCCACACACCATCTCCTCCTGCCTCTGTGGTGCCCAGTACCTCACAGGCAGCCCCTCCTGCAGGCTCAGTCCAGCCCCGGCCCATGTAAAGACAGAAGCTTTGGAGGAAGGCAGACCTAATTCAAATTCTGCTCTATCATTTTCTAGATACATAACCTTGGGTAGTTTATTTAACCTCTCTATGCCTCAGTTTCTTCATCTATAAATTGGGTATAATAATACCTACTCTATAGTATCTTGTACACAAAGCAACTGGCTTGTCCCTTGCCTTACTTTCCCTTAGTTCCCAACCTTTCTGGAAGTTCTATGCTCGTTCAGATAAAGTTTAGAACACCACCCACAGAAGGAAAGTCTACTCTGCTGGACTCCCTCTTGTTCCATAACTTCCCCTGTCCTACTGGCCTCCTCTTAATGCTGACTACCTGCCACAGCAACCTCAGCCCTTCTGTTCCCAAAGCCTGGAGCCCCAGGACAGAGCCATCCCCTCTCCCTGCAGACAGACTACTCCAGCTGCAAAGCCCTCAGCCTGCCCTCCCATTTCCTGCCCTCCTGTCCTGAACTCATCCAGCGCTCTGCACCCTGCTTGATGTGGTGATTTCATGCTGTCATTGCAAGGCTGCCCTCACTGTGCCAGTCCCTGCCACCAAAGCCTTACCATGCCTTCCCCTCCTGATGGTCACTCCTTTTCCTGTCTGCTGCACACAGATGTGTGAGGATGGCATCCAGAGTCACTTGAGGGGCTAGATATGCTTCCTGCAAAAATGCCACTTAGGAGTCCTCTTGGGACTTGGCTTTGGAGCTCAGAAAACTTCCTTCTCAACACCCTTAACCATGGTGGCTCTTCATGCATCGAGGATGAATCCAATATTTTTGAAGTGTCAAATGTCATTGAGAAAAAACAAGCAGCAGCAAGTTGCATCAGAGAGAGCTGGGGCGGAAGGGGCAGCAGTGTGGGCCCGACCCGTCTTCACTCAGGATTTCTCCCTGTTCTCATTTGTTAAGTGGGCTTAGCCATAAACCTCTTGGGAGCATAATAAAAATGAAAAGTGGAATGGTGGTTACTACCACCATTAGCCTCCTGAGGACTTTGCGCAAGGACTGCCAGGCTATAACCTCTGTGGAGTTGAAACTACTGCCACCGTATTCAATGTTGTCTCCCTGGGGCCTCAGCCCCATGTCTGGAGTGCAGCAAACTTTCCACAAAGGCTTGCTGATGAGTTGGCAGCTGAGTTCCCTGTCTCTGCAGTGAGGAGGTTGTACATGGTTGTGCTGAACCTCCTCTCTGCTGCCCACCTATATGTGGGTGGGGGAGGCATTAACCTTTTTATCTGGATTGAAAATGAGACCCAACTATAAAGATATGAGACTAGATTCCTTGTCTTTCACATGCCAGGTGTGAGAGGCAAATTCCAAACAGTAATTCAAAAAATGTTCTGAATAATAGCAAAATCAACAAGAAAACATGTGTAGCCTTCCCAAGTGGCCACTTTGAAAGGGCAACCCTCAACAGATGAATTCTTAGACATTTGTGTACAAAAGGATGACTTTGTACCTACTTGCAAATCATGCCTTTGCAGTCTCTGCAGAGATGAAGAATGTTCATAGGAGCCCAGGCTGTGCTCAGTACTGCAGAGGCCGTCACCCTGAGCAAGGGTGGCTCTGAGACATGAGAACCCCATCAGAGTGGACCCCACACGTGGTCAGGAGTGGGCTGCTAATCAGAGCAATGCAGTCACATGTCAGCAGGTGCAACAGGGGAGAGGGGAGGTTGGGCTGGGCTGGGCTGGGCAGAATCTTGTGTGAATTAAGCCTTCCCACAGGGCGGGACACCCTATCTCAAACATGAGCCTTGGTTAAATCCCTATAAAAGGCCTCATCATGCTGACCTGGTACTCCACACACCACTTGGAAACCACTCACTTCATCCTGTCTGGGAATTAGGTAAGTTCCCCCTTGAGGAACCTCTTTCTCATCCCCAGTGTCTTGGTGATCTGAGCTCATAAAACCAGGGCTATCAGCTGTGAGCTGCTGGCATTACTGCTGGCTATCGCTGCTGCCTGTGGCCAGGAGCCACAGGACTTTGGGAAAAACATTCTCTAGAAGCAACTGTGTTTTCTCCTGCTCTGCGTCTGGCCGGGCAGCAGCTCCTCTCACCAGGAGACTATAGGGGCAGCAGCAACCGAGCTACCCATGTGCCTTTCTGGATCAGCAGAGGCCTCTAGCTTCTAAGGCCCTGGAAGCTTCTTTGCATGCTGAGAGTGTGTGGAATGAGATTCAGTTTACTAATGCCCCAGACATGCAGTCTAACAATCTTGTGCAGGAAGGGGCTTAGACACCCCTCTCCTGTCCCAGTGTGATAGTTAGGCAAGGTGTCTATAGATTTATTCTAAGGAATCTGAAGTGTAACTAAAACATCATCTCATAGTTTTTATTATTTATAGGTTAAGGGGTTAAAGTCTGCTGTAGGGTTTAAAAATAAAAGGATGTTTTTCATCTATGTTGAGAAATGTTCTGAGTATCTTGATATAAACAAGAGAAAAAGTCTACCTGACTGTCTTTGCCATCAGGTTCTAGAATTGATTCCCCCTGAGTAGCCCCCGTTGGGGTCTCTGACTCCCTGAATCTTTCTGGCCTCACTGACCTGCTTTTTATAGCACCCGAGTCTCCTTCCCTTTCTCCTCTGCTTCTCTAACTACATCTTCCTCTTCTTGTGCTCTTCTCCTGTCCTGGTGGCCCAGTGATGCAGGCCTCCAGCTCCCCTTGCTCTGGGCTTGGTCATCTTTGATGCTGTCCCCTCCTGCTGGTTGGTCTCTAAGGCTTCTGATAAATGTCTCTGCAAGTCTCTGTGCCTCTTGCCATTCCAGCCACTCCAGGCCTCACCTCAATCTACCTCCAGATTCCTGGCTAATGAAGAAGCACACTTCCCCTTTGGCTGGGAACTTGACGAAGCTGCTTGCCAATTAGGCGGGCCACCCTGTCTGACTGGCCCGGGGGCTGAGGACAGAGGGTATACAGGGAAACGCAGACTCTCACCCTGGAGGGTCTCCTCTTGGGCTAAGGAGAGACGAGTTCCAAGGTTTCCTGATCCCGTCAAAGCTATGTGGCCTAACTTCTCTGAGTCTGTTTCCTCACCTATAAAAAGTGAGGATAATAAGGATTAAAGGAGACGATGCATAGGAAAGTGCCTGTGAGCAGCAGGGTGTATGTAAACGCACATAAGTGATGGGTGTGTGTGTGTGTGTGTGTGTGTGTGTGAGAGAGAGACAGCACATAATGACACTTAATAGCAAGCACTGAGAATGGGCCAAGCCTCTGCCAAGTGCTTTTTATGGGTTATCTCTTTAAATCTTCACAATAACCCCATAAAGTACTGATACCACTTTCCTTCATAATGAGTGAGATGAAGCACAGCAAGTGAACTCAGGCAGGCGTGAGCTTGGCCTCACTGCAGGCGGTGTGGCCAGCAGTGGCCCTCTGTGGATGCTGCCTCTCACCTCTGTGTGTTCCTCTTTCCCACATGTCAAGTACAGCGTGTGGGAAAGGATAAAGACAGACCAAAAGCACACCTGCATATGCAGGGAAAGGCCTAGAAGCCGCAGTGCCCAAGAAGAAACAGCTGTGGCTGATTATGACAGATGCTTTTCATGTTTTCCAGCATGACTTCAAAGATGCCCCCGTTACTACAAAACATTAATGGGATCATTGAGGCCTTTGGGCGCTATGCCAGGACAGAGGGCAACTGCACAGTGCTCACCCGAGGGGAGCTGAAAAGACTCTTGGAGCAGGAGTTTGTCGATGTGATCGTGGTATGATGTGTGGGCCAGGTGGGAGGGATGTAGCCAGGAGTGACACTTGTGTTGCAGACCCTGGGAAATTCAATAAGGCAACAGCTGAATCCAAGCCTGCTGGTGCAGATGGCAGCTGTGTGGGTAGATAAAAAGCAGAAAACAGAACATGATAAGGCATTGACAGGCCCTGGTCCTTAGAGAAAATACCTAATTCTAATTTGAAGGCAAGGTGAAAGGACTCTAAAGGACTCTCAAGGACTCTGCTCAGGGAGGAGCAAAGCCTCTGATGTTCTAGAAATTACTATAATCTATAATTGCTGCTTTCTTCTGCCTCTTAAATTTAATACAGTAAATATTCCTGTGTCTGTCTGAAATTTGATCATCCATCAGTAAACACTCATTGGAAGCACAGTTCTTTTTTTTTGTTTTGGGACAGAGCCTCAAGTTGTCCCCCTGGGTAGAGTGCTGTGACATCACAGCTCACAGCAACCTCCAACTCCTGGGCCCAAGCGAGTCTCCTGCCTCTGCCTCCCAAGTAGCTGGGACCACAGGCGCCCACCACAGCGCCCAGCTATTTTTTTTTGGTTGCAGCCATCATTGTTGTTTGGCGGGCCCGAGCTGGACTCGAACTCACCAGCTCAGGTGTACGTGGCTGGCGCCTTAGCCGCCTGAGCCACAGGCGCCAAGCCGGAGGCACAGTTCTATGCCTTGTACAAAGCAGTTGCTCAAAAATATCAGTTAACCAATCTCATCAGAAATGCGGTTTTGGAGAGCACATTGTTAACAGCTCGGGGGAGAATATGGGAGCCCTACC
Organism: Otolemur garnettii; assembly: GCF_000181295.1. Taxonomy (NCBI): domain Eukaryota; kingdom Metazoa; phylum Chordata; class Mammalia; order Primates; family Galagidae; genus Otolemur; species Otolemur garnettii. The sequence continues at coordinate 417,512 of NW_003852569.1, forward strand.
CCACCACCAGGGCAAACCAGAACTGGGGCCTTAATGCATTTTCCTGCCTTTGGTTTGCATGGAAAGCTCCCAGATTGAGACCTTAGAGACAAGGTGCATAGGCACAGCCAGCATGCTCAGGGCAGTCCTCCTGTCCTGCTGTCCCCACCCACTCTATCTCAGGAAAACCTCTGAGCCTCCTTGAAGAGCTCACAGAATTCCCCTGTGCCCAGCTTCCCACTATGGTTCTCTTTACATGGGCCTTGCTGGAGAGAATAAAGCCTCAGCGCCAGAGGTTAAGAGGCCCCAGAATGGCCCAAAGAATCAAGCCTAGAGCCCAGACAGTTGAATTATGAGCTCGGTCAATTTATCTTTATCCAACTGTCCAGAAACTACACCAGACAGAAAGGATACAAAACAAAAGCTGCTTCCTACCTTTGTGAGAGAGACAGGACTAAAGTAAACAAAGAAAGCAAGGAAGTGTTAAGAAGCTGCGGCCTGGTGGGGGTGGGGAGCTGCAGTTCTCACCACCACACCTTCTCACCTCAGGGACGCTGACTCAGCCTGTCTTCTCCCCAGAAGCCCCAGGACCCAGCCACTGTGGATGAAGTCCTGCGCTTGCTGGATGAAGACAACACAGGCACTGTGGAATTCAAGGAATTCCTGGTCTTGGTGTTTAAAGTTGCCCAGGCCTGTTTCCAGACCCTGAGTGAGAGGCCTGAGGGAGCATGTGGCCCCCGGACATCTGGAAGCCTCCACCCCGGGGCCTCAGCAGAGCTGGGGGAAAGAGAGAAAAGTGGCCCTGATGGAGGAAGATCCGGGAAGGGGCAGCATCACGAGGGGAACGGCCGCAGGCAGAGGGAGCAGGTGTCTAAAGGGCAGGACAGGACTGGCACTCAGACCCAGGGGCAGGACATTGGCACTACTTGGGTCAGTGGCGATGTCAGACAAGCTAGGTCCCAAACACAGGAGAGGACAAGCCAGCAGGAACAAGTGCTTGGGCATGGGGAACAGCCCCAGACAGCACCAGAAAGCCAGAGCCAGACCAGAGACAGGTCAGACAGACAGTCACAGACCAGGGAACAGGACAGAACATGTCACACAGGTGACACTGTGACTGCAGTGGGAACTCAGACCCAGGCAAGCACCAGTCAGAAGGTGGAGCAGGACAGGAACCATCAGACAGGAAGCACCAGCCCCAAGGCACAGGAGTCCACCCATGGCCAGAACAGAGGGACAGAGACCCAAGGTCAAGACAGGAGCCAGACCAGCCAGGTAGTGACAGGGAGACAAGTCCAGACACAGGTAGGGTCACACACTCAGGCCGTGGAGCAGGACAGGAGCCATCGGACAGGAAGCACCAGCCCCCAGGCACAGGAGTTGACCCATGACCAGAACAGAGGGACAGAGACCCAAGGTCAAGACAGGAGCCAGACCAGCCAGGTAGTGACAGGGAGACAAGTCCAGACACAGGCAGGGTCACACACACAGACCGTGGAGCAGGACAGGAGCCATCAGACAGGAAGCACCAGCCCCCAGACACAGGAGTCCACCCATGACCAGAACAGAGGGACAGAGACCCAAGGTCAAGACAGGAGCCAGACCAGCCAGGTAGTGACAGGAGGACAAGTCCAGACACAGGCAGGATCACACACACAGACTGTGGAACAGGGCAGACACGAGACTATAAACCACGAAGGGGCTGGAGAACAAGGACAGACCCAAATCCAGTCAGGCAATGGAAAAATATGGACACAAGTGAGCAACTCTGAAGTAGGCGAGACAGTGCTGGGAGGACAGGCCCAGACTGGGGAAAACAGTGGGCCAGGAAGCCAGGATTGGAGCAGCACTCAGCCAAAGTGCAGTGTGACAGGAGGGCAGGGAAAGAGAGAGCCCACAGTGGTCAGCCAGGAGTGGATTGATGACCAGACAAGGGAGACAGTGGTCCAGAGCCAGGCCCAGGGCAGCTTGCACACCAGCATTGCTTCAGCACAGAGCCAGGGTGCAGCCCAGCTGGAAGGGAAGCAAGGTGGCACGGCCAAAAGGCTGTATTCCTACTTCAAAAGCAGCAAGCCATGACCCCCTGCCCCTGATACCAATGCCCAGTATCAAAAGAAGACAGCTGGAGAGAGAATGTCTTGTCCTGTGCTGGCCAGTCCAGCTGGTATATCCCTGGACATCTTCTCCTAATCATGATGCTTCCCTTATAGGTCTTTCTTGGTGAGAGCACTTTTGTAAACTCCTCTTTTACCTGCTTTGTTGCACAGACCCTCTCAGAAGCAGAAACACATAGAGCAAGTCATCCTTTGTGCTCAATTCTCCTCAGCCTGTTGGGGTTTCAGGACTACTTTTATCTCTGCCAGGTCTCTTGCTTCATCTACCCTAATAAAACCTTCTCAAGCAACTGACTTGGGTCTCATTCAACTGCCTTCTACTGATGGATAGGCTAAGGCAGGGGGCCTCAAACTTTCTAAACAGGGCCAGTTCACTGTCCCTCAGACCACTGGAGGGCTGGACTGCGGGCCCTGGTAAGAGTCGGCTGCTATGCAGGACAGGCAGTGGCAGCAAAAACACCCAGCGGGCCAGATAAATGTCCTAGGCGGGCTACATGTGGCCTGTGGGCTGTAGTTTGAGAATGCCTGGGCCAAGGGCTACAGGGCTGTCAGGATAATGAACTGGACATGATCCCTAGCCTTGAAGAGCATCTAGTTGAGATGTGTTGGAGTCAGAGAAAGGAGATATCATACTTAATATTTGGCAGAGATGGAGCAGGTACATTTCATCTAAGATGCTTTCTTATCATGGCCCTTACAGGACAAGTAGGATTTAGATAGGCAAAGTTATTCCTGGTCTTTCGTTCTTCTAATTCTAGGGTGTTGAACTACCATTCACTTGTAAGGTCATAGAGGTAAACTGACTTAAGGTTACTGATGGATGGAATAAAACTCCCAGGGGCAGTGGAAGGGAAGGGAGAAGGCACGCATTCCCAAGCCCTGGCCCAAGAGCTGGAGCCCAGGGGCCTCTCCTCCCTACATCCCCATCTGCTAGAGATGAACAAGTTATAACGTAGAAACTATCAGTTCTGGTTTATTGTAAGAATCACCAGAGGAACAATTTTTAAAATACAGATGTATTAACCTAAACCTACAGATGCTGATTCTAAAGTTTTGGAGTACAGCCTTTGAATATCTCTGAGAAATTTCTTAGGGAGACTTGTGCTTCTGGCAGTACATAGGCTAAATACTCTGAAAGACCCCTCCAACAAAGTAACTAGATCCTGTATAAAGCATATTTTTCACTGAATTGTTGGTTTACAGGAAGTAAGGGAAATCTCCAAGGAAAACTCAAAATTTGATAGTCTCAATAATAACCACCAAAGATATCCATGTTCTAATTATAGGAACCTGTGAATGAATATGTGACATTATATGGCAAAAGAGACTTTTCAGATTTGACTAAGGATTTTGAGATGGAGAGTTATTCTGGATTATCTGACTGAGCGCAACATAATTACAAGGGTCTTAAAGAGTTCAAGTAAAAGCATCAGTGTCAGTAAAAGGAGGTATGATGATGGAATCAGTGGTAATGGCCGTGTGCTCCAAGCCAAGGAATGTGGACAGACTCTAGAATCTGGAAAAGGCAAGGAATTTTCCTCCAGAACATCTGGAAGGAATGTAGCCCTTCCATCACCTTGATTTTATACTTGTAACCTCTAGGGCTATATGAGAGCCCTCAACCTTTTGGCACCAGAGACTGTTTTCATGTGACAATCTTTCCATGGACCTGGGGTAAAGGTAATAGTTTTTATATGAGTCTGAAAAAAATTGATTTATTATAGTCTATGCAGTCAAACCTCTCTTCTGATGATAATCTGTATTTGCAACCACTTCCCAGTGTTAGCAGTTGCTGCCTCAGCTCCACACAGGAGCACACAACTTAAATCCCTCACATGCACAGCTTACAGTAAGGTTCACACTCCTATAAGAAACTATTGCCACCTCTGATCTGACAGGAAGCAGTACTCAAGCAGTGATTCAAGTAATGGAGAGCAGCTATAAGTATGACTAAGATTCACTCACTTGCGGGCTTCTCACATTGTACGGTGTGGCCTGGTTCCTAACAGGTCACAGACTAGCACCAGTGCACAGGCCCAGAGGCTGGAAACCACAGCTGTATAAGAATATAATTTTTATTATTTTAAGCCACTAAGTTATGGCAATCTGTTACAGCAGCAATAGAAAATTAATACACAAAACAAAATCTCAGAGCTGGAGCCAGAGTAGTAAGAAGTAAATGTGTGAAAGATAAGGTTGCCCTTCTGAGAAAAAAATGATTTGATATCCATTTTATATCCAAACTGGCCTTTAAGTATAAAGGTCAAAGACAAATAGCAAAGACCTTGCAAAGACTCAGGAAATATTGTTCCCATACATCTTTTCTGGGGAATCTACTAGAGAATAAGCCCCATGTACGTACTCACACATGAAATCTAGAATCATAGAAGTGCATGGCATAAAAACTGATATATTTAACTATAAAACTAAGACTAAAGAGTGTTGATAGAGGTGGCAGAGTAGCATTTAATGTTACATGCTCTGAAAATATGCAATATAACTAACAAAAAGTGAAGAGAGAAGGAGAAAGTATATAGAAAGTAGATTAAGTGTGTGTTTATATGGACAAACTGATAGTAAAAGGATATCAATTCAAACCAAATACTGAGGGAGAAATGAGGGTAGGGTGAAAATTTTTTCCAAAAATTTCGTTATTATTTTATTTAGGGAATTAATAGAACATATTAAAAGGAGAAAAGATACAGGATATATATGACATAAAGATGCACTGTAAAGATAACATTACAATAAAAAATACAAACTTTCCTCAACACCAAAAGATATTCTAGGGAAAAAAAAAAGCAAATAAAACAGACAGTATAGTGAATGTTATTTATGTATGAGGTATATTTGCACAAATAGGACATAAAAGAGTATGTAGACTATGGTCAGACATATTTGTTATAACAATGCAAAGGGCTTATCTCACTGTAAAAGTGAAAGAATGGCATTGCTGACAGACTATCTAATGGAGAAAAATAAACTAACAAAAAAAAAAAAAGAAGAAAGATCATAGCCCCTTGGTTCAATTAACCACCTGTGGAGAACCCTAAGGAGTTGCAAAGGATATGGACTAACTTTATAGGTGTATTCTTGATTTTGCACCACACACATTTTTATTTCCTTTATCAAAATGGCTCTCTAGCTAGTCTGACAGAGCACCTGACTTTAAGAAACAAACAAATGAGCAAACCAGGGAAAGTGTTTGTTTTCACAGAACTTGAAAAGAACTGAAAAGATACAAAAAGCATGACCCTCCCCAAGGTCCCACCAGACCATATTCCAAAGACCCTGATTAGTCAGCCTCACAGAGAAGAGAAAAAAGAAAAAGGAAAAACTGATGCAGCTTATTCTGCCTTCTGCTGTCAGCTGGAAGCAATAACTATTTTTTTCTTTCTCTTTATCCCTGTAAAAGTCCTAAACACCTTACCCATACCACTGACACTTCTTTCTTTGTGCTATGCCCTTCCCATACTTTGGGAAGTAAAGTAACCTTTTTACTTCTTTCTATCCTATCCTTTGTGTGGAGAATTCTTATACATCCTGCTCTGTGATTTCCCACCCTAACAAAAAGAACATTTTTTTATATTAGCTCTGTAAAGTCTTTGCTCTTTACAAGACACAGCCAAATCAAAGACAGAAAAAAACATTTAAGGCAGGTAGTTAAATTAATATATATCAAGAAAATTCAGGTTATAACAAAATTCAAAAAACAAGTGTCTTGCTTTTGATCCCAGATCGGGTCAAAAAGCCTTAAATAAGATAAAGACGGATACTTAAAATGCCAAAGGGTATAATTTCACAATAACAATATGGAAGTTTTTAATATCCATACATTCACTAGTAGCAAAACTCTGATAAAGCAAAAACCACAGAAGACACAAGGACAAACACAGAAAACATAATGATAATAGCGCACCTTAACCACCGGTCTCACTTTAAGACAGTACATGTAGAGAAGAAACAGCACAATCAGTAAGACAAGAACTCTTTTATATATGTAGATAACACAACAATCTCTTGATCTAACAATAAAACTCCATCTTCTATGTATGAAATATTCAATATCAGGCCAAAAAGAAGACTTTGAAGCATTATGAAAAACAGAAATAATACAAAAAGCATTCTTACAGGCACATGAAATATCAATGAGTTCTGCCAGATCTGTGTTATTGCTTCTACCATTGTTGGAAATTACCAGCACACCCACACACATACACATACACACTATTAAACAGCTCTTGAATAAGAAGTGATGACTAGAAAACAAAATTGCAGAACTTTTAGAAAATGATGATAATTAAACTAGACATAAAAACAATATACAAAAACAGAATATCCCAAAAAAATTCATAGTCTTAACTAAACATTGATAAAAATTGAAATATATGAATTATAAGTGCAAATTAAGAAGCTAGAAAAATACCTATGAAGAGAACAACAAAGTGTAAGGAAAAGTTAATAAAAAGTATAAGGAGAAATTAACTAAAATTTTTTAAAGTCAATAAATAAATAACTTTTTTGTAACTTAACAAAGTAGAAAGCCACAAACCAACCTAATTTTTAAAAAAGACAAAAAGGTAGGGAGTGAGAAAGCACAAAGCCAAAATAAGAAATAATAATGGGAAAAGATATAAATAATTCACAGAAGAAAAATGAACCTTAAGTGTATGAAAAGATTCTAAAGCTTGTTTATTATATTAGAAACACAAACGAAATCTTTACTAAGATATCATTTCTAAAATTTGAGAATAGGTATTGTTGATGGGGTTATGGAGTAGCAGACACTTTCATGCTTTCTGGTGGGAATGCAAAATGATACAGTCATATTAAAGATGAATTTAGTAAAATTCATCAATATTACACGTGCTTGTTTTATTCTTGCTCTTTCCTTAGTGGCTAAAGTGGTGCCTGGCATGCAATAATTATTTGTTGAAAGAATTCAATGACTTGATACCTCCTTTCATACACACGTGTTGATACAATCCCTACACAGACCTGTGACTACAAAAGCATAGCAAGTTCATAGCAAATAAGAAAATGGATGTCTTGACATCCATAGCACGGTGGTTAGGGCACTAGCCACATACACCGATGCTGGTGGGTTTGAACCTGTCCCAGGGCCTGCTAAACAACAATAACAACTTCAACAACAACAAAAAATAATAGCTTGGCATTGTGGCAGGCACCTATAGTCCCAGCTACGATGTTTCCCCGAAAATAAGACCTACCCAAAAAATAAGCCCTGGCAGGATTTCTATGCATTTGTTAAATATAAGCCCTACCCCAATAATAAGACCTTGTGATGGGCGTGGCTACGCAGCGTATCTGCATAGCCACCCCATGCATTTCAGCACAGAGAGGAAGACATCCCCTGAAAATAAGCCCTACTGTGTCTTCTTGAGAAAAAATAAATATGAGACAGTGTCTTATTTTCGGGGAAACACAGTACTTGGGAGGCTGAGGCAAGAAAATTGCTTAAGCCCAGGAGTTAGAGGTTGCTGTGAGCTGTGATGCCATAGCACTCTACTGAGGGCAACATAGTGAGACTCTGTCTCAAAAAAAAAAAAAAGAAAAGAAAAGAAAATGGAATTTTTAGTGTTGTCTATAGTTATGCGGTTAGACATAGGCAGAGCTAACTAAACTGAGGTCCTCTAAATATCAATGTGTTGTCAGCTCATACTTACAAAGAAGCAAGGGCACCAGCGTGTGTGAAGTCCTACCTAAGGGGGTGGAAGGAGGCCATAGAGACTGGCCCTTCTGATTCCCATATCTAGCCTCAACAGAAGGTTCTCACCATGAACATATGGAGCCTACTTGTACCTATGAGAAGACTGGATTGTGAGCATACATGTTCCTGGAGAGCTGGCAAGAAGAGGAAAAGGGTCAAGAATGACCAGTCACTTCAACAGCTGCATTTCTTGTTGTAAACAAATGAACTGGAATCATGAATGAATGCCAATCCCAGTCTCTGACCTTCACCAAGGTCAACAGGCCACTCCACCTCAGGCCACATCCTCTCCAAATCCTCTTGGGATTAACTGACCTTCCTTTACCATTTAGTTTCCACATGCTCAGAGAAGTTTCTGTTCATGTCTCTTGCCCAGTGATAGATGGGGTCATTTGCTCTTTTTTTATTAATTAACTTGAGTTCTCTATAGATTTTGGTTATCAATCCTTTGTCAGATTTGTAACATGAAAAATATCTTTTCCTGGGCAGTGCCTGTGGCTCAGTGGGTAGAGCGCCAGCCCCATATATTAAGGGTGGTGGGTTCCAACCCAGCCCCAGCCAAACTGCAACAAAACAATAACCAGGCATTGTGGCAGGCACCTGTAGTCCTGGCTACTCGGGAGGCTGACACAGGAGAATCACCTAAGCCCAGGAGTTGGAGGTTGCTGTGAGCTGTGTGACACCATGGCACTCTACAAAGGGTGGTGATAAAGTGAGATTCTGTCTCTACAAAAAAAAAAAAAGAAAGAAAGAAAAAACTAAAGAACATATCTTTTCCCATTCTGAAGGTTGTATTTCCTCTAAAGGTTGTGTTCTTAGCTGTGCAGAAGCTTTTCGGTTTAATTAAATCCCATTTAACATTTGTTTGTTTTTGTAGTTGCTATGATTGCTATTGAAGTCTTCTTCATAAAATATTTCCCCAGGCCAAAGGCTAACAAACATGAAAAAATGGTCATCATCCTTAATCATCAGAGAAATGCAAATCAAAACAACCCTGAGATATCACCTAACCCCAGTGAGAATAGCCCACATTGAAAAATCCCAAAGTTGCAGATGCTGGTGTGGATGTGAAGAGAAGAAAACACTTTCACATTGCTGGTGGGACTATAAACTAATAAAGCCTCTTTGGAAAGAAGTATGGAGAATCCTTAAAGAACTCTAATTAGACCCCCCATTTGATCCTATGATCCCATTACTAGGCATCTACCCAGAAGAAAAAAAGCATTTTATCATAAGGACATTTACACTAGACTGTTTACTGCAGCTCAATGTTTATAGTCACCAAGATGTGGAAACAACCTAAATGCCCACCAATCTAGGAATAGATTAACAAGCTGTGATATATGTATACCATGGAATACTATTCAACCATTAAAAAAGATGGGAGACTTTACATCTTTTGTACCCCTAACCCTAACCCTATCCTGGATGAAGTTGAAACACATTCTTCTTAGTAAAATATCACAAGAACGGAAAAGCAAATATCCAATATACTCAATTACTAATATGAAGTCAGTGGATGATCTAATACACGCCTACATAAGAGAAAAACTCAATTTGGTTCAAGTTAGGGGGAGGGGGAAGGAGGGAGAGGACAGAAGGGAGGATGGAGGGGGATTGATGCGCTCCCTCTTAATAGGCACAATGTAAGGGTATAATGGCACAACTTCTAAGGGTGGCACACAACTACAAGAGGGACTCTACCTAACAAATGCAAACATTGTAAGCTAGTTGTTTGTACCCTCACATTAACCTGAAATAAAATAAAATTTCCACATGAATGCTTCTTTCAAGCATTGTGTATGTTATTTTAGAACCAAGAGGGAATAATTGTGGAAACTAGAGAGAGACTTGATGGAAATGAAGTGTGTTTTTTCACAGCCGCTGAGATAGTCTCTTCTCATTTAGGATAGAGTAATCACCCTCCCATATCCTATCAAACATATGGAAATGCACATGCAGACCAGTTAAATATAATTTTTTTTGAGACAGAGTCTTCTTTTGTCACCCTTGGTAGAATGCCATGGAGTTATAGTTCACAGCAACCTCAAACTCTTGGGCTCAACCTATTATCTTGCCTCAGCCTCCCAAGTAGCTGGGACTACAGGCACCTGCACAACATCCACCTATTTCTTTTAGAGATGGGGGTCACTCTTGCTCAGGTTGGTCTTGAACTCCTGAGTTCAAGAGATCCACCCACCTCGGGCTACCAGAGTGCTAAGAGTACAGGCTCGAGCTACCGCACCCAGCCTTAAATACAATGTTTGCTGAAAATATTTTGAAAAGCTTTTTCAGAATTTTGTTTTTCAAATTAGGACACAAGTAGGGCATTTACCTGATTGTAGCTATGGTTTTTTTTCCCAATTAGGGAGCACATTCTTGATGTGCTTTTCTTGATGAAAAAATATAAAAATATATAAAAAATATAAAAAAGAAATGCTTAATAAGTTTGAATTTTTTATTAACACTGAATTTAATAATGAGTGAGATTCACAAAGTTTTATTTCTAGGCATTTTTATTAAATGTTCATAGATTTCAGGATTTTGTACCTTTCTTTTGGAGCTGACATACATGTATAACTATAGAGATGAATCTGTCTGTTTATTTTGTTTGTTTTTATTAAATCATAACTGTGTAAATTGATGCATTTATGGAGTTCAGTGTACTGATCTGATAGACAATGTGATATGCTTACATTGAACTGATTAACACATCCATCACAATTATACACTTTTCTTAATAGTTTTGAAATGTACCATTGCATCATACGCTCCCTCCTCCCATCTCCCCCCTCCCCGCCCCACTCTCTCCTCTTCCTTTCTACTTTCTGGACTATAGTTATGCTTTACCATTTGTGTGAATGTGTAGGTGATTATATATTGATTTCATAGTAGCATTGAGTACATTGGATACTTTTTTTCCCATCCTTGAGATACTTTACTAAGAAGAGTATGTTGCAGCTCCATCCAAGTAAACATAAAAGATGTGAAGTCACCATCCTTTTTTATGGCTGCATGGTATTCCATGGTGTACATATAACCACAATTTGTTAAGCCATTCATGGGTGGATGGGCAGTTGGGCTGTTTCTGTGTCTTGGAAATTATGAATTGAGCTTCAATAAACATTCTGGTGCAAAAGTCTTTGTTGTAAAATGATTTTTGATCATCTGGGTAGGTACCTAGTAGAGGAATTGCAGGATCAAACAGTAGGTCTACTTTTATTTCCTTGAGTATTCTCCAAACTTATTTCCAAAAAGGTTATATTAGCTTGCATTCCCAGCAGCAGTGTAGAAGCTTTCCCTTCTTTCCACATCCGCGCCCACATCTGCAGTTTGGGGATTTTGTGGGCTAATCTTACTGGAGTTAGATGATATTGCAAAGTAGTTTTGATTTGCATTTCTCTGATGATTAAAGATGATGAGCATTTTTTCATGTGTTTGTAGGCCATATGCCATTTATAAGCCAAACTTCTCTTCATCACAGAAGTTTCTGTTCAAGTCTCTTGAACTAGAAATGGAGTTATTTGTTCTTTTCTGATTGATTAATTTGAGTTCTCTGTGGGTTCTGGTTATCAAACCTTTGTGGGAAACATAACCTGCAAAAATCTTCTCCCATTCTGAAGGTTGTCTGTTTGCTTTACTTACTGTGCTCTTAGCTGTGCAAAAGCTTTTTAGTTTGGTCAGATCCTAGTAATGAATTTTTGATGTTGCTTCAATTGCCAGGGGAGTCTTTCTCATAAAATATTCATCCCAGGCTGATTTCCTCAAGTGTTTTCCCTGCACTCTTTTCTAGTAATTTTATAGTTTCATGTCTTAAATTTAAATCTTTCGTCCAATGAGAATCAATTTTTGTCAATGGTGAAAGGTGGGGGTCCAGTTTCAGTCTTCTACAGGTCGCCAACCAGTTCACCCAGCATTATTTGTAGGGAGTCTTTCCTCACTAAATATTTTTGATAGGCTTGTCTAAGATCAAATGACAATAAGTAGCTGGGTTCATCTCTTGGTTCTCTATTCTGTTCCATAAATCTACCTCTCTGTTTTTGTGCCAGTACCATGTTGTTTTGATCACTATAGATTTATAGTATAGCCTGAAGTCTGGTAACCGGATACCTCCTGATTTGTTCTTATTTCTGAGTAATAATGTACTTGCTATTTGAGGTTTTTTTCTGATTCCACATAAAACAAAGTACTATTTTTTTCAAGTTCTTTAAAGTATGACAATGGTGATTTAATAGGGATTGCATTAAATCTGTAGATTGCTTTGGGTAATATGGACATTTTAACAATGTTGATTCTTCCCAGCCATGAGCATGGTATGTTTTTCCATTGGTTAACATCTTCAGCTATTTCTTTTCTCAGAGTTTCATAGTTTTCTTTATAGAGATCTTTCACATCCTTTGTTAGGTAAATTCCCAGATACTTCATCTTCTTTGGCACTATTGTAAAAGGAATAGAGTCCTTGACTATATTTTCAGCTTGACTATTGTTGGCATATATAAAAGCTACTGACTTATAAGTATTGGTTTTGTATCCCAAGACACTGCTGTATTCCTTGAGTACACTAGATACTTGCTTTTCCTCTTGTGACACCTTTCTAGGGAGAATGTTCTCCAACTCCATCCATGTAAATACAAAAAATGTAAAGCCTCCAACTTTTTTAATGGCTATATAGTATTCCATGGTATACATATACCACAGTTTATTAATCCACTCATGGGATGATAGACACTTTGGTTGATTCCACAGGTTAGCAATTCTGAATTGAGCTACAATAAACATTCTATTGCAAATGTCTTTGCGGTAAAATGTTTTTTTTTTCTGGGCAGATACCTAGTAATTAGATTGTGAGATCAAATGGAAGACCTATGTTTAGTTCTTTGAGGATCCTCCATACTTCTTTCCAAAGAGGGTATATTAGTTTTCAATCCCACCAACAATATAAAAGTATTCCTTTTCTCAGTATTTATTGAAGAAGGAATCCTTTCCTCAAAGTATGTTCTTGACACCTTTATGGAAAAATGTGTTGGCTGTAAATACTTGTGTGTATTTCTGAATTCTCTATTCTATTCCTTTGATCAATGTCAGAACTAGAGTTTTGCCTGGGCTTTGCATAATTCTGTACTAAGCAGGTAGAAACTGGTTGAATGCATGTTTTTCAATTTTCTAAATAAAGAAACGCAAATACTTTTCTAAGTTAAAAAAAACTTAGCTACAATGCAGTTGTTTACCACAGAGAAACCATAAAAAACACAGTAAAGATATGAATGCAAAAAATACCAAAAATACTATTACACAGAAATAGCCATTGTTATGTAAATTCCTTTCAGACCCTCTTCTACATGCACATTACTACATAACTATAAGAAATGTATGTCTATTTATGTGTATGTTTATATTCAAATTATATATAGAACTATACATGCAAAACATATAAATTATGCTTTATGAAAATTATATTTCTGTGTACATACACATATATTATGCAAACGTGTGACTGCGGAATAGCTTCTGTGAATATTTTCAGTGACACAGAGTAGCCCATGTCGACAGAGGTTGATGGTTAGGGCTATGTGGTGCTAGGGAATAAGTTTACCAGAGTTTAAACCTCAGCTGTTTAACTTACTGTACAAGAGGTATGTGCTTGATTAAAATACCTATCTTAATCATCTTATCTCTAAAGTGGAGAAATAATGGTATTTTCTCAGAAGTAGTTGTGAGGATACATAAATCTGTATGTTTAGAAGTGCCTGGCACATGGTAAGTTAAATCTTCAATAAATGTTAAAAATTTAATGAATCTTTGAGGCCAGACATTTACAAAGCAAAGAATGTTTTAAGAAAGAAAGATAAAAATGGTCCTTATCAGACAGATTTTTACATCTTCAGCTAGTACAGAAGATTTTCACAGGCTGGGATTCTCTTCCTATGAAGAGAATTGTGAGTTTTAGCAGCTTCTCTGAGCAAGGCTTAGCTCTGGGGATTTCCATCTTAAAAAAAAAAACTTGAGGATTAGGAATGAATCAGTGTATTATGCTGAATGTATCTGTGTAACATCAATCCTCCCCCTTCCCTCCCAAGCCCCTGTGTTGGCATAAAATTGGTTTCTCACTAATCCATCTCTCTTCCTCTCAAGAGCATTATGCTATCAGATAAGAAGACAGGGTGTGTCTCTAATTGGCTTATTTCCCCACAGCATGCAGTCAGAGAAATGGGGTGTGTGCTGTGAGGAGAGCCAGTCACCATTCTCAACTATTATGTCTGATGTGGGCACATTTAATAAACTACAACAATTGCAGCTATATTGACAAGAAAAAAAATCATTTTTTTTGTTTTATGATACATTTCATCATGTATAATGACATAATCATCACTTGGATTCTATTTGGATTCTATTTTTTATATTCCATAGGAAAGTCACCATCAACCAAGGAAAATTCCCATGTATGTGCTGAAATCTACTTTGTTTCTCAACCCCAATCTCAAATACTAATAATCGCAAATAACAAACGTTGTTATATGCTGATTATATATTACTATAAATTTATGAGCACTGATTTCTGCTGGGCATATTATATAATGAGCCAGATGTACATAGCTTCTCCACCAAGGAGTTAGCATGAAATTAACAGACACAATGAGAAGTACACTGAAATAACCAAAGCATCTTAGAGCACAAAAACCAACACTCTCTGCCTGTGGGCCTCCCAACTACTCTTGGCCTTGTTAGGATTTCAGATGCTCTACTGCACCCATCACTGGTCCTGCAAATAGCCATCTGGGCCACATTCTAAGGTGCAAGCAGTTGTGTGTGATGACTCTACTCATCATAGCCACAAATAGCCTCACCCTCTGAAAACACTCCCTCTCATTTCAGTAGGGATTTTTTCCACTGCCTGGCATTCACAATAAACATATAGTTGCCCTTATAAATGAAAATCCACTTCTATTTTCCATGACACACCAGCCAGGAACTCACTGCTCTAATTACTACCAATTTCATGATAAGATCTGTAACCATACCTACTGTTGAAGTATTTGTTTGTCTTATGAATGAGTGTTGTAAAATTTAATTACTCCACCTTACCCACAATCAATGAAAAATTAAATCATGCCTTCACATACATAGGGTATTATTTATCCCCAAATTAAGCAACAATGTGGTAATCTGAGGGAAACCGCGCATTCTGTTTTTTTCATCCATGACCTGATCTTTCTCACTTAACTGGTTGTGGCCTGCTGCCTCTCTTCTAGGATTTTGCCTTCAGATTAATTGTTGATTTCTCTGCTCCACACTCTTACCCTCCTAGGTGGATGTGGGTCCTGCAGGTGGCTCTGCTATGATTTGTGGTATCTGTTGCAATCAGTGTATCCGGCTTATTGGCATGCCACACATGCTAAGGCCACACTTCTTAATAGGGGAATTTAACCATCTGCCAGATGAAGGTACCTTTCATTCCCAAACAGAATGGCAAATCTCACCTCTCCCCAGATCTAAAAACTAATTGGTTTGTCTATTCCAAACTTTTTCAGTTTGGAGCTAGAAACCCCTCTGTTTTTATATCTCAAGATGCTGATTGTCCCCTGAGGGCATCATGGAGTGGGAGGATGCCAGTGCTGACCCCCCAGTATCAGAGTGTCAGACAGACCTGAGTTGAACCCTGGCTCTGTCACCCACCATCTGGGTGACAAAGGACCTCAAGCTCCTTTTGAGATTTGGTTTCCTCACTGGAAAATGGGGATCATACTATTGTCCTTAAAGGAGAGCAAATTGTATGAAAATAAATCAATAAAGTTTTTAAAACGTCCATATCTTTTACCTCTATGGATTTGTTATGTTAAGGAAATAGAAAAATCTTCAATGATTTGTATATAGTATTTTCATTACAACATTGTAATGGTGAACATTAGGAAGCAAGCAAAATATCTGATAGAATGCTGAAATAAGGGGGTACATACTAGGTCCTTATTCAAAATCACCATTCAAGAATCTATAAGGACTTTGGAAAATGCTTGCAATTTCATAGAAAATTATGGGTATATAATCAATTTTAATACTACATTGTAAAAAACATAAAATTACCAGTTTCACTTCTGAGTACATACACAATAGAACTGAAGGCAAGGACTAGATGTTTTTTCTTTTTTAATTTTTATTTGTTTTTTATTGATATCTATTATCTGTACATATTTTGCAGGTAGAACAGATATTTTTATAGCCGTGTTTATAGCAACTCATTCACAATAGCTGAAAGGTGGAAGTGATTCAGGTGTCCATCAACAGACAAGAAGATGAACAAAATACGGAGTCTCCAGATACAATGGAGTATTATTGAGCTGTAAAAAGGAAGGAGATCAAAACATGCTACATGCACTTGAATATACCTGGAGGATGTTATACTGCATGCTATAAGCCAGTCACAAAAGGACAAATACTGTCTATATGATACATGTCCATGGAATATTGTGAAGTACTAGGAGCAGCTAAATTCATACAGAAAGTAGAATGGTGGTTGTCAGAGGCTGGGAGATGGAAAGAATAGGGAATTAGTGCTGAATGGGTAAGACCTCAGTTGGGGAACATAAAAATTTCTGGAGATATTAGCCAGATGTTTTGTTGAACGCCTGTAGTCCCAGCTACTCAGGAGGCTGAGGCAGTAGGATTGCTTGAGCCCAGGAGTTTGAGGGCTACTGTGAACTGTGAGGGTGCCACTGCACTCTGCCCAGGGCTACTGAATGAGACCCTGTCTCTAAAAAAAGAATTTCTGAATATAGATGATGGTGATGGATGTACAACAATGTGAATGTATTTAATGCTGCAGAACTATATACTTAAAAGAGGTTATAATGGTAAATTTCATGGTGTATGTATTTTATCACAATAAGACATATTTATGTATGTATACATATACATTTATACAATACTTATCACATACTCAGAGATATCCTAAAAATATATACACATTATAAGAAAGGAAAAAACTGTATTAAAATTGTAATACTCAAGTCAAATTTGACTTCTGCAATTATAAGAGATACAAGATAAAATATACAAGATAACAAACGTTATTGGTATATACTGAGTACTTTGATTTTCATACAGTTTTTTCTTTTCTTAAAATGTGTATGAAAAAAGAAGAAAAAGAAAGAAAAAATGTGTATGCATTTTGGAGCACCCTCTGTATACACATGCACATATATAAATGAAACTTTGAAAGACTATAAGCCAAATGTTTGCTGTGAATTGCGACATCTCAATGATTGAATTGTAAGAGATTTTTACTTTCTTCTTTATATTTTTCTATTTTACAGCTGTTCTGTTATAAATATGTATTATTTTTGACCAGAAAAAGAAAAAACATTCTTATTTAAATCCATATAAGTTTCCTTCACAGGATGCTTGGGTCAAAAAGGAACCTGGCCAGCTGTAGCATCCATCACTCCCATGGGCAGATGCTTGCACACCCACAGAGAGGACAGTTCTTTTCCAGATCTTGCCCTTGGTCTTTACAAGGTGGTCTCAGCCTTGCAGAGCTCATAAAAAGTCTCTCACTCACACACATTGTTGGAGAATATTTACACAGCTATCTCCAAACTCATAAATAAATTTATACTTGTTTTCAAAACTGATTCCTCCCAATGGCCCCAGAAACTACATTTGGACTGTTGTCCCTGAACATCCAAGTGGAGACTTCATGTGGCAGCAACATGACATGGTGGGAAATATCCTGCAGCCAACTGCAGCCACCTGAATTCTACAACAGGACCATCAGCCAGATACTCCCTTCCTCTGGCACTTCTTTCTTTTCGTTGATAAGGCAAGAAACCCAGGCAAATCATCATCCCTGTCCCCCCCATCGAAACCAAGTTCACAATTGCCTCTTCCAGGCAGCCTTCCCTAGTAAACAAAGTGACTCTGAAGACCAAGTTGGCAGTCATCAAATGCATCTGTACAAAGTTACAGTCAAGATTCGCATGTGATTTCTTTAGCAGTTTTCATGAGAGTCCTCAACAGTGCTCAGGTGTCAGCATGAGGTCTTCTAGTCTTTTCCCTGCCCTTCCATTCCCAGCAGAGAATTCTGATCATTTGTAATTAAACAAGTCTCAGGCAAGTCAATATCCAGTAGACCCTTGGTGTACCTTATACACTGGTTATGTCATGCTTCCAAAAATTCCTTTAACACACCATGCCCTGTTAGGGGCCTTTGCAAATGCTAGTCCTGCTTCCACCAGTTAGTAAACTCGATATCCTTTAAGACCAAGCTCACATAGTCTAAATAGCAAATATGATCTGTTCCTTATAATACAAAAACATACTGTTCGTGAGCATCTTACATGTAGCAACAGATTTTTTTGCACACAACCAAGTCCTAACAAGCTTTTTTGGCTGTCTAATTCCTCTCATTTCTTGCCTGTGGTTCTTTTTTGTTTTGTTTTGTTTTGTTTTGACATAGTTCTTCAGCCCTTCAGATGATTTTACAAACCATCAGCTAGCTTTCCTATCAAATGCTGCTTTCATCCTCAATATCTACTTGATGGAGCTATTTCAATGCCTAAGTAAGGAAGATACACAACTAAATTCTGTTTGAATCCTGTCACTTAATTTGTTCCTATTATTTTCTGTATTTTTATTTTGAAAATCCTCTGACGGCCATTCCTATAGTCATTCATATTGCCACCCGTCTACCAATTTCTCTAATTTTAAATTTTTCTCCTTAAAGTCCCATCTCCCAAGAGTTACACTTCAAGGGTTCTGGCACTACCTTCTTGGTCATGCTTTGCATAAAAACGATATTCATTGTTTATTTCATTTTATCCCAATAAAACCATTCTCATTCTTGCTTTAAATTTACATCATAATATTATGCTATAAGATATGTCACTGAATTTCAATAGGGCATTTGGCAAGATCTCTTATAATATCTTTTTGCAAAAGTTGGAGAAATTGTGGGTGCATAGGCAATTATATAATTGCCTAAAGTAAAGGTGATGATTAACAAATTAGTGTCTTTTTAAAAGAAAGCTTATAGTATAATGGTAGGCTCTATGCACACACTATTTTTGTTAGCATTTTTATTAATGGCTTAGATGCTGACTTCTAAAACAGATTCATTAAATTCACAGGTGACAGAAAGCTGGGAAGGATAATGATACTTTCAGGTCACAGCACGTTTTAAAAAAATCTTAGCAGGCTAGACTAATGGGCTGAATAAAACAAAAAGTTAGAAAAGGGGCAAGTGTAACATTCTTTGCTTGAATCTAAAAAACCAAGGAACAAAATTCTAGGATGAGTTAGTTTAGTAGTAGTTATTCTCTCCACAGTCAACTTGGCATGATTTTTTATTTTATATAATTGCCAAAAAACTCAACACAATCTTAGCAGGCATCAGAAGGTCAGCTGGATAAGATTCAGGTAATGGTCTTTCTTTACCTTATGCAGCCAGATCACACATTTAGAATTGTATTCAGTTAAGGGTGACATTTTAGGAAATATTAGTGAGTTGAAATGTATTTGTAAAGAAATCCTTGGGATTATAAGCTATTTTATAAAGAAGAACCTTTGAAGGAAGCAGGGATATTTAGACTGAACAAAAGAGTCACAAGATGGAAGAATTGTAGTAGGATGCAGAAAGTATGGTATAGGTCTTCATCTCAAGGAGGTTACAGTAAAGGTAATTAGATTAGTGTTATACAGAAGCAAATTTAAAATAGGGAAGAAATGATTAATTTTACCCAGGAGAGGCAGGAAGGTTTTCACAGAGATAGAGACTGGAACTGAATCTCAAAGGATAAGAAAGAGGATTTTACCTACCAGCAGCTCAGGTCATTTGCAACAAAAGGGAATGACATATACATAAACCCTCAGGCAGGGGCTTAAAGCAGGGAATTAAAAAGGAAATGGAAGGTGTGCTGGGCACCATGGCTCAAACCTATGATCCCAGCACTTTGGGAAACAAAGGTGGGAGGATCCCTGAGACCAGGAGTCAAGACCATCCTGGACAACATATTGAGGCCCTGTCTCTGCAAACAATGAAAAGCAAATGTAAAGTAAGAAAATGAAGACAGCAAGAGTCAAAGTTAGAGTCTAAGTTTTTGCTTAAATGTAATTTCCTCATAGAAACTTCCTGGCCCCTAAATCCCAATCTAAATTAAATGTTCCTGTTACACCATCCTTTAGTGTTCTACAATTTCCCTCTATAGCATCCCCTGTTTGTATTTTATGTTCATTTGTTTAGTATGAATTTGCCAGCTAGACTGCACACTGAATAAGGGCAGCCAGGCTGTGCCTAGGATGCATGTGACAAAAAATGAATACAGCAGCCCTGCTTATCCTCAGGGGATACATTCCAAGACCCACAGTGGATGCCTGAAACTGTAGATAGTACAAAATCCTAAATATTCTCTTTTCTGCTATACATCCATACCTATGATAAGTTTAGGAACAGGAAGCTATATAACCAATAACCAATAACAAAATAGAAAATTCAAGTAAAATAAGAGTTACCTGAGCATAAACACTGTGATACCACAACAGTTGATCTGATAACCAAGATGTCTGCTGAGGACTAGTGCGAGAGAGCAGGATGGCATGCAATTTCATCAGGAAACTCAGAAGGCAAACCATTTACAATTTACAAATTATTTCTAGAATCTTCCCTTAATATTTTCAGACCATGGTTGACTTTGGGTAACTGAGACTATGGAAAGTGAAACCACAGGTAAAAAGAACTACCATATATGTGGAATGATGCACCTATTGCATTAGAATACGATATGATTATCCTGTATGTCCACACGTGCCTTGGGAAACAAGCAGCACTTGAACTAATAGTGTTTGAATGGGTTGATTCCAACAGGAGAAAGAAAAGAAAGGAAGGATACTGAAGACAGATGGGGAAGCTCCAACAAAAGTACAGGGTCATAAAACCACACTGTAAGTACAAGGGACTTAGAGAACTTTCACATATTTTTTCACAGTAGAGGAGGGGGAGTGGTGGCTGACAAGACGGCAAGAACTCGGTAATTTGTTCATTCAATGAATATGTATTGAGCACCTACTCACAAAGGACTTCCTAATCCATGCCAAGAAGTTTGAGTTTTATCCAAATTGCATTGAGCAACTACTGAAGGATTTGAAAGTCCTATGATTTAATTTGTATTTTAGAAAGTTCATTCTGGAGGTTGCACAGTGGATTATCTTAGAGGATGACAAAGCTGGAGGGAATCAGAGACCATTTGGAATGCTATTCCAGAGATCCAAGTAAGAAAGGTAGTGGGAGTGGGAAAAGAAAGGACATGTTTCAAGGAAATATTCAAATACTAAAATGGACAGAATTTGATGATACACTGGATATGGAAAATGAGAAAGAGTAGAGTTTAGAATAATTCTTGGGATTCTGTCACACATAATGGAGATGAATTATGGTGAACAGAAAAAAGGATGAAAGGAAGAAGAGAAAAATGAAATGGGGAAAATTATGATGTCCATTTTTTACATTGATACCTGTGGAAGAGATTGCTAGTTGTCTATGAGAACAATTTTCCTCCTTTTCACATATTAGTAACTGGTATGTGGCTGCTGCCCAGCTCTCCTCTGGAATGGCATTTCCCAGTAACTCCTTGCAGTAGGTTGGTGGACATGAGTAAGATCTTGTGGATGCAATGTGACCAAGAGCAAAGAATGTAATATCTTTCTCACTTGCTTAAGAAAAGATCCTTGTCCTTGGATTTCTACACTGTCTATACTTCCACTGTTATACTGTCCTTTTGTGTTCTATAATTTCTCTCTATAGAACCCCTAGGTTGTACGTTTACTTGTGCTTGTGCACTGTTAGTATGAATTTGCGAGCTAGACTGCACACTGCATAAGGGCAGCCTTTAGACTGTTTAGAATGGTGATGACCAAAATGACTTAAGAAGTCACAAGTTGGAGGATGGCATTAGTCTCCATTATCCTGTGTCCCTACATGTATCAGAGCTAACTTCTAATCTAGGAAATGCATGCTGGGCTACTTATATGACAGAGAAAAGTGCTTATTTTCTTCAAGTCATTAATTTTTAGAGTCTTTTTGTTATAGCAGCTTATCCTGCCTCATAAAAAATCTAAGTAGAGATAAGAACAATGTACACAGTTACCATTCAATAAAAAAAAGAACAGTTGAATATACTAGTCTGAAGTTCAAGAAAGAGGTAAATTTAACAGTTATAATCAAATTAGGTTGAAGTCAAAGCCATGGAAATAAATAAGTTTCTTATGAAAAGTATACAAATAAGGGGGAAAGGACTTGAGATGGAACACAAGAGATTATAACATTCAGAGTGTGCATAGAGGGAAGATGAAGATATCACAAGAAAGAGTGAAAAAAAAATGATAAGAAAATTGGAAGATAGTGGTATTATAAAAGCCAAGAGAGGAGCTAGTATCAAGGACAAAGCTGTCAAAGATGGAAGCTCCATGAGAAAGTGAAAGAGGAGAGAACCCAGAACAACAAGTATTAGCCCCACAACAGAGCTGAAAATGTTTTCATGATGCAAGAGAATGTCAGGAGACCAAAAGGAGTACAGAGGGGTTAAGCCTCTAAAGGTGTCACAAAAATTAAGAGTCATCATTGTTTTCTGTAAAAGTAGAAGAAAATGAGGTTGGTGTTTTACTTATAGTAAAAAGTGATTTGTACATTCCTGATATTATAATAGCAACATAAGCATCTCGGGAAAATATTGTGAGTTTGATTCTGGATTATTTCTTTTTTTTTTTTTTTTTTTTTT